>NW_027150082.1:0-110933 GCF_031143425.1 Pleurodeles waltl | reverse complement strand
TATAGAGCATAGCTGGACTTGTGAATGGTGGATTGTAAAGTGGCTGTAAGTGTGTATGTGCGTACATGCAGAGAGAGCAAGGATAGGTGCAGGCTGTGTCAAAGGGTGGGAATAGAGGGAGCACATGAGGTGGGGGCGGAGCAAGAAGGGCAGGCTAAGAGAGGTGCAGAAAGAGGGGGAGTAGGCGGAGCCTAGGAGGAGAGGAGGGGGGTTGATGGGACTTAGAGGAGAATGGGGGGGAGGAGCAAGAAGGGAAGGCTGAGAGAGAGGGATAGCAGAGGTGGCTGGTAGGACCTAGAGGAGAAAGGGGGACGTAGATGGAGCAGGGGGAGAGAGCAAGAGTAGGTGGTATCGTAGTGGCAGTGATGCAGGAGAAGAAGAGGTCGAGGAGGAGTCTAGGCAGGTGCGCAAGAGGTGGTACAGGAGAGGAAGCATAGGGCTGCAAAGCCCATGCTGGCAGAGTGCTCCCCCTCCCAGCACACAAACAGGGTGATTACAAAGGAGGGGGTTTTGGTGATGGAACCATCATTTTTATGCTCCCCTCCAATCTCCAGGTTGCAGGTAGTGGGAAGGGAGGGGGGGGGTCAAATTTGGGGGTGCAGTGTCAAAAGGGGTGTTGGGGTGCATTATTACAGGGGTGGTAGGAGACGCAGAATGATGCAGCTTGTGTTTTTCGGGAGTGCTACATATATTCTTGTTTATTGCGCCCTTTCTTTCGAGCGGCGGTATCACTAAAGGCTAGGGGCAAAGGGGGAGGGGAGGACTTGGGGTTCAGCTTTCAGGCAGGTAATGGTATTGAGACGGGAAACAAGGAACATGTGTTAGGATTCTTGGGAGATGGTCTCCCCATGATTTCATTGCCCCGTTGCAGCACATGTTATATGGTCTCTTGGGATGGTTTTTCTAGGCCTCATAACCCCAAAAGAGTGCCTGGCTTTTCGGCTGTAAGGACACTTCTAAAGAGTGTGCTTTTGATATTCTGGTAAGCGCCTCCCCAACTGTGCACATCTATGCACCGTACATGGCAAATCCTTCATCCTGCAAAGCATCATATCACTAACCGAAGCTTTGAGATGGTGTGAGTATATTCATTTTGGGGTGAATACTCTTCCGTGCTTCTCCCACCTGAGGACTGTGGGTCTGTTGTTCTTCTTTCGCATGTCCCTTCAAAGAGACAGAAGGCACACTCACTCTATCTCTCTGCAAGCATCTATGCTTTGACACTTTTATATTGCAGTTTTCCTTCCAAATCCCGTGCCCCCTTCACCACATATACAGGCCAATCATTTCTTAATACTCATTCACTCTGTCATTCCAGTCCTCTACTCTATAGGCTGACGAAAAAACAACAAGAACAAGAAGTTGTTCAGCAAACAGATTTAAAGTCTCTCTGTGGATTTATCTTCATGCTGCTGCCCTCTAGTAATGCTACATGGCAACTGCAGCATAATAATAGGGTTGAGAAAGGGGCTGTCCTATGCAAATAATGTTCTCCCATGATTACTTTGCCGAGCTTCCTCTATGATGGTGTGATACGACCTTCAACATATGGTCTTCAGCAGATTTTTAAAGTTGCCAAACTGTCTTAGGCTAAGGATTTTTCCCTACGAATGCCTACAGATAAGGACCCCACCCTCATTTAGCAGGGTCCAGAATTACCTGCAGTAATCCTCTATACAGAACCTGGGCGTTCGTGGGCGTTCATGGGCTCATGGTAAAAGCTGCAAACTAAGAATGGGATGTTTAAATTCCCACTCCCAAAGGCCTGGCCTGGCTGCAAAGCAAAGCAAAGCAAAGCACAAGGCCTTATTTCTGTTCCCCAATTTGAGGAAAAAACGAATACATTGATCAATGAATACAAGGCTTTGCTCCTATTTTACCTACTTGAGCAAAAGGAGGGGGAGATAAGGTGGGGGGCAAGATTTCTAAATTTGGGCTTATAATGCAAAAAATAAAATACTTACATTATTCCTGTAATTTTGAAGTCAAAATAATCTTTCTAAATGAAAAAAATAAAATGTTGTATTTTTTTCCACCTAAAAGTACTTTAAAGGCGTTGGCTGGATTCGAACCCCTACACAGGGCTAGCCTGCTGCACCAAAGGCACTTGATCTTGCCACTGAGCTATAGCTCCTTGATGGGTTTTGACTGTGCCACAGACCCTATCACCAACATAAAGGTTGTGATGTCATTCCTTATGGCTTCCACTGTAAAGGACACTTCATATCCATGATATAGGGAAGATTTGACATGCTAGAGATATGGAAGCCCGTGTGGTCCAGTGGGTAAGTTCCTGACTTCCACCCAGACAACCAGGGTTCGAATCCTGGGCTCGGCACCAGTTGACTGATGGCGGCAAAGCAGAGGTAAGTCGGAGATGGCTGCTAAATTGGTAAGTAATATGTATGTGTGTATAGAGCATAGCTGGACTTGTGAATGGTGGATTGTAAAGTGGCTGTAAGTGTGTATGTGCGTACATGCAGAGAGAGCAAGGATAGGTGCAGGCTGTGTCAAAGGGTGGGAATAGAGGGAGCACATGAGGTGGGGGCGGAGCAAGAAGGGCAGGCTAAGAGAGGTGCAGAAAGAGGGGGAGTAGGCGGAGCCTAGGAGGAGAGGAGGGGGGTTGATGGGACTTAGAGGAGAATGGGGGGGAGGAGCAAGAAGGGAAGGCTGAGAGAGAGGGATAGCAGAGGGGGCTGGTAGGACCTAGAGGAGAAAGGGGGACGTAGATGGAGCAGGGGGAGAGAGCAAGAGTAGGTGGTATCGTAGTGGCAGTGATGCAGGAGAAGAAGAGGTCGAGGAGGAGTCTAGGCAGGTGAGCAAGAGGTGGTACAGGAGAGGAAGCATAGGGCTGCAAAGCCCATGCTGGCAGAGTGCTCCCCCTCCCAGCACACAAACAGGGTGATTACAAAGGAGGGGGTTTTGGTGATGGAACCATCATTTTTATGCTCCCCTCCAATCTCCAGGTTGCAGGTAGTGGGGAGGGGGGGGGTCAAATTTGGGGGTGCAGTGTCAAAAGGGGTGTTGGGGTGCATTATTACAGGGGTGGTAGGAGACGCAGAATGATGCAGCTTGTGTTTTTCGGGAGTGCTACATATATTCTTGTTTATTGCGCCCTTTCTTTCGAGCGGCGGTATCACTAAAGGCTAGGGGCAAAGGGGGAGGGGAGGACTTGGGGTTCAGCTTTCAGGCAGGTAATGGTATTGAGACGGGAAACAAGGAACATGTGTTAGGATTCTTGGGAGATGGTCTTCCCATGATTTCATTGCCCCGTTGCAGCACATGTCATATGGTCTCTTGGGATGGTTTTTCTAGGCCTCATAACCCCAAAAGAGTGCCTGGCTTTTCGGCTGTAAGGACACTTCTAAAGAGTGTGCTTTTGATATTCTGGTAAGCGCCTCCCCAACTGTGCACATCTATGCACCGTACATGGCAAATCCTTCATCCTGCAAAGCATCATATCACTAACCGAAGCTTTGAGATGGTGTGAGTATATTCATTTTGGGGTGAATACTCTTCCGTGCTTCTCCCACCTGAGGACTGTGGGTCTGTTGTTCTTCTTTCGCATGTCCCTTCAAAGAGACAGAAGGCACACTCACTCTATCTCTCTGCAAGCATCTATGCTTTGACACTTTTATATTGCAGTTTTCCTTCCAAATCCCGTGCCCCCTTCACCACATATACAGGCCAATCATTTCTTAATACTCATTCACTCTGTCATTCCAGTCCTCTACTCTATAGGCTGACGAAAAAACAACAAGAACAAGAAGTTGTTCAGCAAACAGATTTAAAGTCTCTCTGTGGATTTATCTTCATGCTGCTGCCCTCTAGTAATGCTACATGGCAACTGCAGCATAATAATAGGGTTGAGAAAGGGGCTGTCCTATGCAAATAATGTTCTCCAATGATTACTTTGCCGAGCTTCCTCTATGATGGTGTGATACGACCTTCAACATATGGTCTTCAGCAGATTTTTAAAGTTGCCAAACTGTCTTAGGCTAAGGATTTTTCCCTATGAATGCCTACAGATAAGGACCCACCCTCATTTAGCAGGGTCCAGAATTACCTGCAGTAATCCTCTATACAGAACCTGGGTGTTTGTGGGCGTTCATGGGCTCATGGTAAAAGCTGCAGACTAAGAATGGGATGTTTAAATTCCCAGTCCCAAAGGCCTGGCCTGGCTGCAAAGCAAAGCAAAGCAAAGCACAAGGCCTTATTTCTGTTCCCCAATTTGAGGAAAAAACGAATACATTGATCAATGAATACAAGGCTTTGCTCCTATTTTACCTACTTGAGCAAAAGGAGGGGGAGATAAGGTGGGGGGCAAGATTTCTAAATTTGGGCTTATAATGCAAAAAATAAAATACTTACATTATTCCTGTAATTTTGAAGTCAAAATAATCTTTCTAAATGAAAAAAATAAAATGTTGTATTTTTTTCCACCTAAAAGTACTTTAAAGGCGTTGGCTGGATTCGAACCCCTACACAGGGCTAGCCTGCTGCACCAAAGGCACTTGATCTTGCCACTGAGCTATAGCTCCTTGATGGGTTTTGACTGTGCCACAGACCCTATCACCAACATAAAGGTTGTGATGTCATTCCTTATGGCTTCCACTGTAAAGGACACTTCATATCCATGATATAGGGAAGATTTGACATGCTAGAGATATGGAAGCCCGTGTGGTCCAGTGGGTAAGTTCCTGACTTCCACCCAGACAACCAGGGTTCGAATCCTGGGCTCGGCACCAGTTGACTGATGGCGGCAAAGCAGAGGTAAGTCGGAGATGGCTGCTAAATTGGTAAGTAATATGTATGTGTGTATAGAGCATAGCTGGACTTGTGAATGGTGGATTGTAAAGTGGCTGTAAGTGTGTATGTGCGTACATGCAGAGAGAGCAAGGATAGGTGCAGGCTGTGTCAAAGGGTGGGAATAGAGGGAGCACATGAGGTGGGGGCGGAGCAAGAAGGGCAGGCTAAGAGAGGTGCAGAAAGAGGGGGAGTAGGCGGAGCCTAGGAGGAGAGGAGGGGGGTTGATGGGACTTAGAGGAGAATGGGGGGGAGGAGCAAGAAGGGAAGGCTGAGAGAGAGGGATAGCAGAGGTGGCTGGTAGGACCTAGAGGAGAAAGGGGGACGTAGATGGAGCAGGGGGAGAGAGCAAGAGTAGGTGGTATCGTAGTGGCAGTGATGCAGGAGAAGAAGAGGTCGAGGAGGAGTCTAGGCAGGTGCGCAAGAGGTGGTACAGGAGAGGAAGCATAGGGCTGCAAAGCCCATGCTGGCAGAGTGCTCCCCCTCCCAGCACACAAACAGGGTGATTACAAAGGAGGGGGTTTTGGTGATGGAACCATCATTTTTATGCTCCCCTCCAATCTCCAGGTTGCAGGTAGTGGGAAGGGAGGGGGGGGGTCAAATTTGGGGGTGCAGTGTCAAAAGGGGTGTTGGGGTGCATTATTACAGGGGTGGTAGGAGACGCAGAATGATGCAGCTTGTGTTTTTCGGGAGTGCTACATATATTCTTGTTTATTGCGCCCTTTCTTTCGAGCGGCGGTATCACTAAAGGCTAGGGGCAAAGGGGGAGGGGAGGACTTGGGGTTCAGCTTTCAGGCAGGTAATGGTATTGAGACGGGAAACAAGGAACATGTGTTAGGATTCTTGGGAGATGGTCTCCCCATGATTTCATTGCCCCGTTGCAGCACATGTTATATGGTCTCTTGGGATGGTTTTTCTAGGCCTCATAACCCCAAAAGAGTGCCTGGCTTTTCGGCTGTAAGGACACTTCTAAAGAGTGTGCTTTTGATATTCTGGTAAGCGCCTCCCCAACTGTGCACATCTATGCACCGTACATGGCAAATCCTTCATCCTGCAAAGCATCATATCACTAACCGAAGCTTTGAGATGGTGTGAGTATATTCATTTTGGGGTGAATACTCTTCCGTGCTTCTCCCACCTGAGGACTGTGGGTCTGTTGTTCTTCTTTCGCATGTCCCTTCAAAGAGACAGAAGGCACACTCACTCTATCTCTCTGCAAGCATCTATGCTTTGACACTTTTATATTGCAGTTTTCCTTCCAAATCCCGTGCCCCCTTCACCACATATACAGGCCAATCATTTCTTAATACTCATTCACTCTGTCATTCCAGTCCTCTACTCTATAGGCTGACGAAAAAACAACAAGAACAAGAAGTTGTTCAGCAAACAGATTTAAAGTCTCTCTGTGGATTTATCTTCATGCTGCTGCCCTCTAGTAATGCTACATGGCAACTGCAGCATAATAATAGGGTTGAGAAAGGGGCTGTCCTATGCAAATAATGTTCTCCCATGATTACTTTGCCGAGCTTCCTCTATGATGGTGTGATACGACCTTCAACATATGGTCTTCAGCAGATTTTTAAAGTTGCCAAACTGTCTTAGGCTAAGGATTTTTCCCTATGAATGCCTACAGATAAGGACCCACCCTCATTTAGCAGGGTCCAGAATTACCTGCAGTAATCCTCTATACAGAACCTGGGTGTTTGTGGGCGTTCATGGGCTCATGGTAAAAGCTGCAGACTAAGAATGGGATGTTTAAATTCCCAGTCCCAAAGGCCTGGCCTGGCTGCAAAGCAAAGCAAAGCAAAGCACAAGGCCTTATTTCTGTTCCCCAATTTGAGGAAAAAACGAATACATTGATCAATGAATACAAGGCTTTGCTCCTATTTTACCTACTTGAGCAAAAGGAGGGGGAGATAAGGTGGGGGGCAAGATTTCTAAATTTGGGCTTATAATGCAAAAAATAAAATACTTACATTATTCCTGTAATTTTGAAGTCAAAATAATCTTTCTAAATGAAAAAAATAAAATGTTGTATTTTTTTCCACCTAAAAGTACTTTAAAGGCGTTGGCTGGATTCGAACCCCTACACAGGGCTAGCCTGCTGCACCAAAGGCACTTGATCTTGCCACTGAGCTATAGCTCCTTGATGGGTTTTGACTGTGCCACAGACCCTATCACCAACATAAAGGTTGTGATGTCATTCCTTATGGCTTCCACTGTAAAGGACACTTCATATCCATGATATAGGGAAGATTTGACATGCTAGAGATATGGAAGCCCGTGTGGTCCAGTGGGTAAGTTCCTGACTTCCACCCAGACAACCAGGGTTCGAATCCTGGGCTCGGCACCAGTTGACTGATGGCGGCAAAGCAGAGGTAAGTCGGAGATGGCTGCTAAATTGGTAAGTAATATGTATGTGTGTATAGAGCATAGCTGGACTTGTGAATGGTGGATTGTAAAGTGGCTGTAAGTGTGTATGTGCGTACATGCAGAGAGAGCAAGGATAGGTGCAGGCTGTGTCAAAGGGTGGGAATAGAGGGAGCACATGAGGTGGGGGCGGAGCAAGAAGGGCAGGCTAAGAGAGGTGCAGAAAGAGGGGGAGTAGGCGGAGCCTAGGAGGAGAGGAGGGGGGTTGATGGGACTTAGAGGAGAATGGGGGGGAGGAGCAAGAAGGGAAGGCTGAGAGAGAGGGATAGCAGAGGTGGCTGGTAGGACCTAGAGGAGAAAGGGGGACGTAGATGGAGCAGGGGGAGAGAGCAAGAGTAGGTGGTATCGTAGTGGCAGTGATGCAGGAGAAGAAGAGGTCGAGGAGGAGTCTAGGCAGGTGCGCAAGAGGTGGTACAGGAGAGGAAGCATAGGGCTGCAAAGCCCATGCTGGCAGAGTGCTCCCCCTCCCAGCACACAAACAGGGTGATTACAAAGGAGGGGGTTTTGGTGATGGAACCATCATTTTTATGCTCCCCTCCAATCTCCAGGTTGCAGGTAGTGGGAAGGGAGGGGGGGGGTCAAATTTGGGGGTGCAGTGTCAAAAGGGGTGTTGGGGTGCATTATTACAGGGGTGGTAGGAGACGCAGAATGATGCAGCTTGTGTTTTTCGGGAGTGCTACATATATTCTTGTTTATTGCGCCCTTTCTTTCGAGCGGCGGTATCACTAAAGGCTAGGGGCAAAGGGGGAGGGGAGGACTTGGGGTTCAGCTTTCAGGCAGGTAATGGTATTGAGACGGGAAACAAGGAACATGTGTTAGGATTCTTGGGAGATGGTCTCCCCATGATTTCATTGCCCCGTTGCAGCACATGTTATATGGTCTCTTGGGATGGTTTTTCTAGGCCTCATAACCCCAAAAGAGTGCCTGGCTTTTCGGCTGTAAGGACACTTCTAAAGAGTGTGCTTTTGATATTCTGGTAAGCGCCTCCCCAACTGTGCACATCTATGCACCGTACATGGCAAATCCTTCATCCTGCAAAGCATCATATCACTAACCGAAGCTTTGAGATGGTGTGAGTATATTCATTTTGGGGTGAATACTCTTCCGTGCTTCTCCCACCTGAGGACTGTGGGTCTGTTGTTCTTCTTTCGCATGTCCCTTCAAAGAGACAGAAGGCACACTCACTCTATCTCTCTGCAAGCATCTATGCTTTGACACTTTTATATTGCAGTTTTCCTTCCAAATCCCGTGCCCCCTTCACCACATATACAGGCCAATCATTTCTTAATACTCATTCACTCTGTCATTCCAGTCCTCTACTCTATAGGCTGACGAAAAAACAACAAGAACAAGAAGTTGTTCAGCAAACAGATTTAAAGTCTCTCTGTGGATTTATCTTCATGCTGCTGCCCTCTAGTAATGCTACATGGCAACTGCAGCATAATAATAGGGTTGAGAAAGGGGCTGTCCTATGCAAATAATGTTCTCCCATGATTACTTTGCCGAGCTTCCTCTATGATGGTGTGATACGACCTTCAACATATGGTCTTCAGCAGATTTTTAAAGTTGCCAAACTGTCTTAGGCTAAGGATTTTTCCCTACGAATGCCTACAGATAAGGACCCCACCCTCATTTAGCAGGGTCCAGAATTACCTGCAGTAATCCTCTATACAGAACCTGGGCGTTCGTGGGCGTTCATGGGCTCATGGTAAAAGCTGCAAACTAAGAATGGGATGTTTAAATTCCCACTCCCAAAGGCCTGGCCTGGCTGCAAAGCAAAGCAAAGCAAAGCACAAGGCCTTATTTCTGTTCCCCAATTTGAGGAAAAAACGAATACATTGATCAATGAATACAAGGCTTTGCTCCTATTTTACCTACTTGAGCAAAAGGAGGGGGAGATAAGGTGGGGGGCAAGATTTCTAAATTTGGGCTTATAATGCAAAAAATAAAATACTTACATTATTCCTGTAATTTTGAAGTCAAAATAATCTTTCTAAATGAAAAAAATAAAATGTTGTATTTTTTTCCACCTAAAAGTACTTTAAAGGCGTTGGCTGGATTCGAACCCCTACACAGGGCTAGCCTGCTGCACCAAAGGCACTTGATCTTGCCACTGAGCTATAGCTCCTTGATGGGTTTTGACTGTGCCACAGACCCTATCACCAACATAAAGGTTGTGATGTCATTCCTTATGGCTTCCACTGTAAAGGACACTTCATATCCATGATATAGGGAAGATTTGACATGCTAGAGATATGGAAGCCCGTGTGGTCCAGTGGGTAAGTTCCTGACTTCCACCCAGACAACCAGGGTTCGAATCCTGGGCTCGGCACCAGTTGACTGATGGCGGCAAAGCAGAGGTAAGTCGGAGATGGCTGCTAAATTGGTAAGTAATATGTATGTGTGTATAGAGCATAGCTGGACTTGTGAATGGTGGATTGTAAAGTGGCTGTAAGTGTGTATGTGCGTACATGCAGAGAGAGCAAGGATAGGTGCAGGCTGTGTCAAAGGGTGGGAATAGAGGGAGCACATGAGGTGGGGGCGGAGCAAGAAGGGCAGGCTAAGAGAGGTGCAGAAAGAGGGGGAGTAGGCGGAGCCTAGGAGGAGAGGAGGGGGGTTGATGGGACTTAGAGGAGAATGGGGGGGAGGAGCAAGAAGGGAAGGCTGAGAGAGAGGGATAGCAGAGGGGGCTGGTAGGACCTAGAGGAGAAAGGGGGACGTAGATGGAGCAGGGGGAGAGAGCAAGAGTAGGTGGTATCGTAGTGGCAGTGATGCAGGAGAAGAAGAGGTCGAGGAGGAGTCTAGGCAGGTGCGCAAGAGGTGGTACAGGAGAGGAAGCATAGGGCTGCAAAGCCCATGCTGGCAGAGTGCTCCCCCTCCCAGCACACAAACAGGGTGATTACAAAGGAGGGGGTTTTGGTGATGGAACCATCATTTTTATGCTCCCCTCCAATCTCCAGGTTGCAGGTAGTGGGAAGGGAGGGGGGGGGTCAAATTTGGGGGTGCAGTGTCAAAAGGGGTGTTGGGGTGCATTATTACAGGGGTGGTAGGAGACGCAGAATGATGCAGCTTGTGTTTTTCGGGAGTGCTACATATATTCTTGTTTATTGCGCCCTTTCTTTCGAGCGGCGGTATCACTAAAGGCTAGGGGCAAAGGGGGAGGGGAGGACTTGGGGTTCAGCTTTCAGGCAGGTAATGGTATTGAGACGGGAAACAAGGAACATGTGTTAGGATTCTTGGGAGATGGTCTCCCCATGATTTCATTGCCCCGTTGCAGCACATGTTATATGGTCTCTTGGGATGGTTTTTCTAGGCCTCATAACCCCAAAAGAGTGCCTGGCTTTTCGGCTGTAAGGACACTTCTAAAGAGTGTGCTTTTGATATTCTGGTAAGCGCCTCCCCAACTGTGCACATCTATGCACCGTACATGGCAAATCCTTCATCCTGCAAAGCATCATATCACTAACCGAAGCTTTGAGATGGTGTGAGTATATTCATTTTGGGGTGAATACTCTTCCGTGCTTCTCCCACCTGAGGACTGTGGGTCTGTTGTTCTTCTTTCGCATGTCCCTTCAAAGAGACAGAAGGCACACTCACTCTATCTCTCTGCAAGCATCTATGCTTTGACACTTTTATATTGCAGTTTTCCTTCCAAATCCCGTGCCCCCTTCACCACATATACAGGCCAATCATTTCTTAATACTCATTCACTCTGTCATTCCAGTCCTCTACTCTATAGGCTGACGAAAAAACAACAAGAACAAGAAGTTGTTCAGCAAACAGATTTAAAGTCTCTCTGTGGATTTATCTTCATGCTGCTGCCCTCTAGTAATGCTACATGGCAACTGCAGCATAATAATAGGGTTGAGAAAGGGGCTGTCCTATGCAAATAATGTTCTCCCATGATTACTTTGCCGAGCTTCCTCTATGATGGTGTGATACGACCTTCAACATATGGTCTTCAGCAGATTTTTAAAGTTGCCAAACTGTCTTAGGCTAAGGATTTTTCCCTATGAATGCCTACAGATAAGGACCCACCCTCATTTAGCAGGGTCCAGAATTACCTGCAGTAATCCTCTATACAGAACCTGGGTGTTTGTGGGCGTTCATGGGCTCATGGTAAAAGCTGCAGACTAAGAATGGGATGTTTAAATTCCCAGTCCCAAAGGCCTGGCCTGGCTGCAAAGCAAAGCAAAGCAAAGCACAAGGCCTTATTTCTGTTCCCCAATTTGAGGAAAAAACGAATACATTGATCAATGAATACAAGGCTTTGCTCCTATTTTACCTACTTGAGCAAAAGGAGGGGGAGATAAGGTGGGGGGCAAGATTTCTAAATTTGGGCTTATAATGCAAAAAATAAAATACTTACATTATTCCTGTAATTTTGAAGTCAAAATAATCTTTCTAAATGAAAAAAATAAAATGTTGTATTTTTTTCCACCTAAAAGTACTTTAAAGGCGTTGGCTGGATTCGAACCCCTACACAGGGCTAGCCTGCTGCACCAAAGGCACTTGATCTTGCCACTGAGCTATAGCTCCTTGATGGGTTTTGACTGTGCCACAGACCCTATCACCAACATAAAGGTTGTGATGTCATTCCTTATGGCTTCCACTGTAAAGGACACTTCATATCCATGATATAGGGAAGATTTGACATGCTAGAGATATGGAAGCCCGTGTGGTCCAGTGGGTAAGTTCCTGACTTCCACCCAGACAACCAGGGTTCGAATCCTGGGCTCGGCACCAGTTGACTGATGGCGGCAAAGCAGAGGTAAGTCGGAGATGGCTGCTAAATTGGTAAGTAATATGTATGTGTGTATAGAGCATAGCTGGACTTGTGAATGGTGGATTGTAAAGTGGCTGTAAGTGTGTATGTGCGTACATGCAGAGAGAGCAAGGATAGGTGCAGGCTGTGTCAAAGGGTGGGAATAGAGGGAGCACATGAGGTGGGGGCGGAGCAAGAAGGGCAGGCTAAGAGAGGTGCAGAAAGAGGGGGAGTAGGCGGAGCCTAGGAGGAGAGGAGGGGGGTTGATGGGACTTAGAGGAGAATGGGGGGGAGGAGCAAGAAGGGAAGGCTGAGAGAGAGGGATAGCAGAGGTGGCTGGTAGGACCTAGAGGAGAAAGGGGGACGTAGATGGAGCAGGGGGAGAGAGCAAGAGTAGGTGGTATCGTAGTGGCAGTGATGCAGGAGAAGAAGAGGTCGAGGAGGAGTCTAGGCAGGTGCGCAAGAGGTGGTACAGGAGAGGAAGCATAGGGCTGCAAAGCCCATGCTGGCAGAGTGCTCCCCCTCCCAGCACACAAACAGGGTGATTACAAAGGAGGGGGTTTTGGTGATGGAACCATCATTTTTATGCTCCCCTCCAATCTCCAGGTTGCAGGTAGTGGGAAGGGAGGGGGGGGGTCAAATTTGGGGGTGCAGTGTCAAAAGGGGTGTTGGGGTGCATTATTACAGGGGTGGTAGGAGACGCAGAATGATGCAGCTTGTGTTTTTCGGGAGTGCTACATATATTCTTGTTTATTGCGCCCTTTCTTTCGAGCGGCGGTATCACTAAAGGCTAGGGGCAAAGGGGGAGGGGAGGACTTGGGGTTCAGCTTTCAGGCAGGTAATGGTATTGAGACGGGAAACAAGGAACATGTGTTAGGATTCTTGGGAGATGGTCTCCCCATGATTTCATTGCCCCGTTGCAGCACATGTTATATGGTCTCTTGGGATGGTTTTTCTAGGCCTCATAACCCCAAAAGAGTGCCTGGCTTTTCGGCTGTAAGGACACTTCTAAAGAGTGTGCTTTTGATATTCTGGTAAGCGCCTCCCCAACTGTGCACATCTATGCACCGTACATGGCAAATCCTTCATCCTGCAAAGCATCATATCACTAACCGAAGCTTTGAGATGGTGTGAGTATATTCATTTTGGGGTGAATACTCTTCCGTGCTTCTCCCACCTGAGGACTGTGGGTCTGTTGTTCTTCTTTCGCATGTCCCTTCAAAGAGACAGAAGGCACACTCACTCTATCTCTCTGCAAGCATCTATGCTTTGACACTTTTATATTGCAGTTTTCCTTCCAAATCCCGTGCCCCCTTCACCACATATACAGGCCAATCATTTCTTAATACTCATTCACTCTGTCATTCCAGTCCTCTACTCTATAGGCTGACGAAAAAACAACAAGAACAAGAAGTTGTTCAGCAAACAGATTTAAAGTCTCTCTGTGGATTTATCTTCATGCTGCTGCCCTCTAGTAATGCTACATGGCAACTGCAGCATAATAATAGGGTTGAGAAAGGGGCTGTCCTATGCAAATAATGTTCTCCCATGATTACTTTGCCGAGCTTCCTCTATGATGGTGTGATACGACCTTCAACATATGGTCTTCAGCAGATTTTTAAAGTTGCCAAACTGTCTTAGGCTAAGGATTTTTCCCTACGAATGCCTACAGATAAGGACCCCACCCTCATTTAGCAGGGTCCAGAATTACCTGCAGTAATCCTCTATACAGAACCTGGGCGTTCGTGGGCGTTCATGGGCTCATGGTAAAAGCTGCAAACTAAGAATGGGATGTTTAAATTCCCACTCCCAAAGGCCTGGCCTGGCTGCAAAGCAAAGCAAAGCAAAGCACAAGGCCTTATTTCTGTTCCCCAATTTGAGGAAAAAACGAATACATTGATCAATGAATACAAGGCTTTGCTCCTATTTTACCTACTTGAGCAAAAGGAGGGGGAGATAAGGTGGGGGGCAAGATTTCTAAATTTGGGCTTATAATGCAAAAAATAAAATACTTACATTATTCCTGTAATTTTGAAGTCAAAATAATCTTTCTAAATGAAAAAAATAAAATGTTGTATTTTTTTCCACCTAAAAGTACTTTAAAGGCGTTGGCTGGATTCGAACCCCTACACAGGGCTAGCCTGCTGCACCAAAGGCACTTGATCTTGCCACTGAGCTATAGCTCCTTGATGGGTTTTGACTGTGCCACAGACCCTATCACCAACATAAAGGTTGTGATGTCATTCCTTATGGCTTCCACTGTAAAGGACACTTCATATCCATGATATAGGGAAGATTTGACATGCTAGAGATATGGAAGCCCGTGTGGTCCAGTGGGTAAGTTCCTGACTTCCACCCAGACAACCAGGGTTCGAATCCTGGGCTCGGCACCAGTTGACTGATGGCGGCAAAGCAGAGGTAAGTCGGAGATGGCTGCTAAATTGGTAAGTAATATGTATGTGTGTATAGAGCATAGCTGGACTTGTGAATGGTGGATTGTAAAGTGGCTGTAAGTGTGTATGTGCGTACATGCAGAGAGAGCAAGGATAGGTGCAGGCTGTGTCAAAGGGTGGGAATAGAGGGAGCACATGAGGTGGGGGCGGAGCAAGAAGGGCAGGCTAAGAGAGGTGCAGAAAGAGGGGGAGTAGGCGGAGCCTAGGAGGAGAGGAGGGGGGTTGATGGGACTTAGAGGAGAATGGGGGGGAGGAGCAAGAAGGGAAGGCTGAGAGAGAGGGATAGCAGAGGGGGCTGGTAGGACCTAGAGGAGAAAGGGGGACGTAGATGGAGCAGGGGGAGAGAGCAAGAGTAGGTGGTATCGTAGTGGCAGTGATGCAGGAGAAGAAGAGGTCGAGGAGGAGTCTAGGCAGGTGCGCAAGAGGTGGTACAGGAGAGGAAGCATAGGGCTGCAAAGCCCATGCTGGCAGAGTGCTCCCCCTCCCAGCACACAAACAGGGTGATTACAAAGGAGGGGGTTTTGGTGATGGAACCATCATTTTTATGCTCCCCTCCAATCTCCAGGTTGCAGGTAGTGGGAAGGGAGGGGGGGGGGTCAAATTTGGGGGTGCAGTGTCAAAAGGGGTGTTGGGGTGCATTATTACAGGGGTGGTAGGAGACGCAGAATGATGCAGCTTGTGTTTTTCGGGAGTGCTACATATATTCTTGTTTATTGCGCCCTTTCTTTCGAGCGGCGGTATCACTAAAGGCTAGGGGCAAAGGGGGAGGGGAGGACTTGGGGTTCAGCTTTCAGGCAGGTAATGGTATTGAGACGGGAAACAAGGAACATGTGTTAGGATTCTTGGGAGATGGTCTCCCCATGATTTCATTGCCCCGTTGCAGCACATGTTATATGGTCTCTTGGGATGGTTTTTCTAGGCCTCATAACCCCAAAAGAGTGCCTGGCTTTTCGGCTGTAAGGACACTTCTAAAGAGTGTGCTTTTGATATTCTGGTAAGCGCCTCCCCAACTGTGCACATCTATGCACCGTACATGGCAAATCCTTCATCCTGCAAAGCATCATATCACTAACCGAAGCTTTGAGATGGTGTGAGTATATTCATTTTGGGGTGAATACTCTTCCGTGCTTCTCCCACCTGAGGACTGTGGGTCTGTTGTTCTTCTTTCGCATGTCCCTTCAAAGAGACAGAAGGCACACTCACTCTATCTCTCTGCAAGCATCTATGCTTTGACACTTTTATATTGCAGTTTTCCTTCCAAATCCCGTGCCCCCTTCACCACATATACAGGCCAATCATTTCTTAATACTCATTCACTCTGTCATTCCAGTCCTCTACTCTATAGGCTGACGAAAAAACAACAAGAACAAGAAGTTGTTCAGCAAACAGATTTAAAGTCTCTCTGTGGATTTATCTTCATGCTGCTGCCCTCTAGTAATGCTACATGGCAACTGCAGCATAATAATAGGGTTGAGAAAGGGGCTGTCCTATGCAAATAATGTTCTCCCATGATTACTTTGCCGAGCTTCCTCTATGATGGTGTGATACGACCTTCAACATATGGTCTTCAGCAGATTTTTAAAGTTGCCAAACTGTCTTAGGCTAAGGATTTTTCCCTATGAATGCCTACAGATAAGGACCCACCCTCATTTAGCAGGGTCCAGAATTACCTGCAGTAATCCTCTATACAGAACCTGGGTGTTTGTGGGCGTTCATGGGCTCATGGTAAAAGCTGCAGACTAAGAATGGGATGTTTAAATTCCCAGTCCCAAAGGCCTGGCCTGGCTGCAAAGCAAAGCAAAGCAAAGCACAAGGCCTTATTTCTGTTCCCCAATTTGAGGAAAAAACGAATACATTGATCAATGAATACAAGGCTTTGCTCCTATTTTACCTACTTGAGCAAAAGGAGGGGGAGATAAGGTGGGGGGCAAGATTTCTAAATTTGGGCTTATAATGCAAAAAATAAAATACTTACATTATTCCTGTAATTTTGAAGTCAAAATAATCTTTCTAAATGAAAAAAATAAAATGTTGTATTTTTTTCCACCTAAAAGTACTTTAAAGGCGTTGGCTGGATTCGAACCCCTACACAGGGCTAGCCTGCTGCACCAAAGGCACTTGATCTTGCCACTGAGCTATAGCTCCTTGATGGGTTTTGACTGTGCCACAGACCCTATCACCAACATAAAGGTTGTGATGTCATTCCTTATGGCTTCCACTGTAAAGGACACTTCATATCCATGATATAGGGAAGATTTGACATGCTAGAGATATGGAAGCCCGTGTGGTCCAGTGGGTAAGTTCCTGACTTCCACCCAGACAACCAGGGTTCGAATCCTGGGCTCGGCACCAGTTGACTGATGGCGGCAAAGCAGAGGTAAGTCGGAGATGGCTGCTAAATTGGTAAGTAATATGTATGTGTGTATAGAGCATAGCTGGACTTGTGAATGGTGGATTGTAAAGTGGCTGTAAGTGTGTATGTGCGTACATGCAGAGAGAGCAAGGATAGGTGCAGGCTGTGTCAAAGGGTGGGAATAGAGGGAGCACATGAGGTGGGGGCGGAGCAAGAAGGGCAGGCTAAGAGAGGTGCAGAAAGAGGGGGAGTAGGCGGAGCCTAGGAGGAGAGGAGGGGGGTTGATGGGACTTAGAGGAGAATGGGGGGGAGGAGCAAGAAGGGAAGGCTGAGAGAGAGGGATAGCAGAGGGGGCTGGTAGGACCTAGAGGAGAAAGGGGGACGTAGATGGAGCAGGGGGAGAGAGCAAGAGTAGGTGGTATCGTAGTGGCAGTGATGCAGGAGAAGAAGAGGTCGAGGAGGAGTCTAGGCAGGTGAGCAAGAGGTGGTACAGGAGAGGAAGCATAGGGCTGCAAAGCCCATGCTGGCAGAGTGCTCCCCCTCCCAGCACACAAACAGGGTGATTACAAAGGAGGGGGTTTTGGTGATGGAACCATCATTTTTATGCTCCCCTCCAATCTCCAGGTTGCAGGTAGTGGGGAGGGGGGGGGTCAAATTTGGGGGTGCAGTGTCAAAAGGGGTGTTGGGGTGCATTATTACAGGGGTGGTAGGAGACGCAGAATGATGCAGCTTGTGTTTTTCGGGAGTGCTACATATATTCTTGTTTATTGCGCCCTTTCTTTCGAGCGGCGGTATCACTAAAGGCTAGGGGCAAAGGGGGAGGGGAGGACTTGGGGTTCAGCTTTCAGGCAGGTAATGGTATTGAGACGGGAAACAAGGAACATGTGTTAGGATTCTTGGGAGATGGTCTTCCCATGATTTCATTGCCCCGTTGCAGCACATGTCATATGGTCTCTTGGGATGGTTTTTCTAGGCCTCATAACCCCAAAAGAGTGCCTGGCTTTTCGGCTGTAAGGACACTTCTAAAGAGTGTGCTTTTGATATTCTGGTAAGCGCCTCCCCAACTGTGCACATCTATGCACCGTACATGGCAAATCCTTCATCCTGCAAAGCATCATATCACTAACCGAAGCTTTGAGATGGTGTGAGTATATTCATTTTGGGGTGAATACTCTTCCGTGCTTCTCCCACCTGAGGACTGTGGGTCTGTTGTTCTTCTTTCGCATGTCCCTTCAAAGAGACAGAAGGCACACTCACTCTATCTCTCTGCAAGCATCTATGCTTTGACACTTTTATATTGCAGTTTTCCTTCCAAATCCCGTGCCCCCTTCACCACATATACAGGCCAATCATTTCTTAATACTCATTCACTCTGTCATTCCAGTCCTCTACTCTATAGGCTGACGAAAAAACAACAAGAACAAGAAGTTGTTCAGCAAACAGATTTAAAGTCTCTCTGTGGATTTATCTTCATGCTGCTGCCCTCTAGTAATGCTACATGGCAACTGCAGCATAATAATAGGGTTGAGAAAGGGGCTGTCCTATGCAAATAATGTTCTCCAATGATTACTTTGCCGAGCTTCCTCTATGATGGTGTGATACGACCTTCAACATATGGTCTTCAGCAGATTTTTAAAGTTGCCAAACTGTCTTAGGCTAAGGATTTTTCCCTATGAATGCCTACAGATAAGGACCCACCCTCATTTAGCAGGGTCCAGAATTACCTGCAGTAATCCTCTATACAGAACCTGGGTGTTTGTGGGCGTTCATGGGCTCATGGTAAAAGCTGCAGACTAAGAATGGGATGTTTAAATTCCCAGTCCCAAAGGCCTGGCCTGGCTGCAAAGCAAAGCAAAGCAAAGCACAAGGCCTTATTTCTGTTCCCCAATTTGAGGAAAAAACGAATACATTGATCAATGAATACAAGGCTTTGCTCCTATTTTACCTACTTGAGCAAAAGGAGGGGGAGATAAGGTGGGGGGCAAGATTTCTAAATTTGGGCTTATAATGCAAAAAATAAAATACTTACATTATTCCTGTAATTTTGAAGTCAAAATAATCTTTCTAAATGAAAAAAATAAAATGTTGTATTTTTTTCCACCTAAAAGTACTTTAAAGGCGTTGGCTGGATTCGAACCCCTACACAGGGCTAGCCTGCTGCACCAAAGGCACTTGATCTTGCCACTGAGCTATAGCTCCTTGATGGGTTTTGACTGTGCCACAGACCCTATCACCAACATAAAGGTTGTGATGTCATTCCTTATGGCTTCCACTGTAAAGGACACTTCATATCCATGATATAGGGAAGATTTGACATGCTAGAGATATGGAAGCCCGTGTGGTCCAGTGGGTAAGTTCCTGACTTCCACCCAGACAACCAGGGTTCGAATCCTGGGCTCGGCACCAGTTGACTGATGGCGGCAAAGCAGAGGTAAGTCGGAGATGGCTGCTAAATTGGTAAGTAATATGTATGTGTGTATAGAGCATAGCTGGACTTGTGAATGGTGGATTGTAAAGTGGCTGTAAGTGTGTATGTGCGTACATGCAGAGAGAGCAAGGATAGGTGCAGGCTGTGTCAAAGGGTGGGAATAGAGGGAGCACATGAGGTGGGGGCGGAGCAAGAAGGGCAGGCTAAGAGAGGTGCAGAAAGAGGGGGAGTAGGCGGAGCCTAGGAGGAGAGGAGGGGGGTTGATGGGACTTAGAGGAGAATGGGGGGGAGGAGCAAGAAGGGAAGGCTGAGAGAGAGGGATAGCAGAGGTGGCTGGTAGGACCTAGAGGAGAAAGGGGGACGTAGATGGAGCAGGGGGAGAGAGCAAGAGTAGGTGGTATCGTAGTGGCAGTGATGCAGGAGAAGAAGAGGTCGAGGAGGAGTCTAGGCAGGTGCGCAAGAGGTGGTACAGGAGAGGAAGCATAGGGCTGCAAAGCCCATGCTGGCAGAGTGCTCCCCCTCCCAGCACACAAACAGGGTGATTACAAAGGAGGGGGTTTTGGTGATGGAACCATCATTTTTATGCTCCCCTCCAATCTCCAGGTTGCAGGTAGTGGGAAGGGAGGGGGGGGGTCAAATTTGGGGGTGCAGTGTCAAAAGGGGTGTTGGGGTGCATTATTACAGGGGTGGTAGGAGACGCAGAATGATGCAGCTTGTGTTTTTCGGGAGTGCTACATATATTCTTGTTTATTGCGCCCTTTCTTTCGAGCGGCGGTATCACTAAAGGCTAGGGGCAAAGGGGGAGGGGAGGACTTGGGGTTCAGCTTTCAGGCAGGTAATGGTATTGAGACGGGAAACAAGGAACATGTGTTAGGATTCTTGGGAGATGGTCTCCCCATGATTTCATTGCCCCGTTGCAGCACATGTTATATGGTCTCTTGGGATGGTTTTTCTAGGCCTCATAACCCCAAAAGAGTGCCTGGCTTTTCGGCTGTAAGGACACTTCTAAAGAGTGTGCTTTTGATATTCTGGTAAGCGCCTCCCCAACTGTGCACATCTATGCACCGTACATGGCAAATCCTTCATCCTGCAAAGCATCATATCACTAACCGAAGCTTTGAGATGGTGTGAGTATATTCATTTTGGGGTGAATACTCTTCCGTGCTTCTCCCACCTGAGGACTGTGGGTCTGTTGTTCTTCTTTCGCATGTCCCTTCAAAGAGACAGAAGGCACACTCACTCTATCTCTCTGCAAGCATCTATGCTTTGACACTTTTATATTGCAGTTTTCCTTCCAAATCCCGTGCCCCCTTCACCACATATACAGGCCAATCATTTCTTAATACTCATTCACTCTGTCATTCCAGTCCTCTACTCTATAGGCTGACGAAAAAACAACAAGAACAAGAAGTTGTTCAGCAAACAGATTTAAAGTCTCTCTGTGGATTTATCTTCATGCTGCTGCCCTCTAGTAATGCTACATGGCAACTGCAGCATAATAATAGGGTTGAGAAAGGGGCTGTCCTATGCAAATAATGTTCTCCCATGATTACTTTGCCGAGCTTCCTCTATGATGGTGTGATACGACCTTCAACATATGGTCTTCAGCAGATTTTTAAAGTTGCCAAACTGTCTTAGGCTAAGGATTTTTCCCTATGAATGCCTACAGATAAGGACCCACCCTCATTTAGCAGGGTCCAGAATTACCTGCAGTAATCCTCTATACAGAACCTGGGTGTTTGTGGGCGTTCATGGGCTCATGGTAAAAGCTGCAGACTAAGAATGGGATGTTTAAATTCCCAGTCCCAAAGGCCTGGCCTGGCTGCAAAGCAAAGCAAAGCAAAGCACAAGGCCTTATTTCTGTTCCCCAATTTGAGGAAAAAACGAATACATTGATCAATGAATACAAGGCTTTGCTCCTATTTTACCTACTTGAGCAAAAGGAGGGGGAGATAAGGTGGGGGGCAAGATTTCTAAATTTGGGCTTATAATGCAAAAAATAAAATACTTACATTATTCCTGTAATTTTGAAGTCAAAATAATCTTTCTAAATGAAAAAAATAAAATGTTGTATTTTTTTCCACCTAAAAGTACTTTAAAGGCGTTGGCTGGATTCGAACCCCTACACAGGGCTAGCCTGCTGCACCAAAGGCACTTGATCTTGCCACTGAGCTATAGCTCCTTGATGGGTTTTGACTGTGCCACAGACCCTATCACCAACATAAAGGTTGTGATGTCATTCCTTATGGCTTCCACTGTAAAGGACACTTCATATCCATGATATAGGGAAGATTTGACATGCTAGAGATATGGAAGCCCGTGTGGTCCAGTGGGTAAGTTCCTGACTTCCACCCAGACAACCAGGGTTCGAATCCTGGGCTCGGCACCAGTTGACTGATGGCGGCAAAGCAGAGGTAAGTCGGAGATGGCTGCTAAATTGGTAAGTAATATGTATGTGTGTATAGAGCATAGCTGGACTTGTGAATGGTGGATTGTAAAGTGGCTGTAAGTGTGTATGTGCGTACATGCAGAGAGAGCAAGGATAGGTGCAGGCTGTGTCAAAGGGTGGGAATAGAGGGAGCACATGAGGTGGGGGCGGAGCAAGAAGGGCAGGCTAAGAGAGGTGCAGAAAGAGGGGGAGTAGGCGGAGCCTAGGAGGAGAGGAGGGGGGTTGATGGGACTTAGAGGAGAATGGGGGGGAGGAGCAAGAAGGGAAGGCTGAGAGAGAGGGATAGCAGAGGTGGCTGGTAGGACCTAGAGGAGAAAGGGGGACGTAGATGGAGCAGGGGGAGAGAGCAAGAGTAGGTGGTATCGTAGTGGCAGTGATGCAGGAGAAGAAGAGGTCGAGGAGGAGTCTAGGCAGGTGCGCAAGAGGTGGTACAGGAGAGGAAGCATAGGGCTGCAAAGCCCATGCTGGCAGAGTGCTCCCCCTCCCAGCACACAAACAGGGTGATTACAAAGGAGGGGGTTTTGGTGATGGAACCATCATTTTTATGCTCCCCTCCAATCTCCAGGTTGCAGGTAGTGGGAAGGGAGGGGGGGGGTCAAATTTGGGGGTGCAGTGTCAAAAGGGGTGTTGGGGTGCATTATTACAGGGGTGGTAGGAGACGCAGAATGATGCAGCTTGTGTTTTTCGGGAGTGCTACATATATTCTTGTTTATTGCGCCCTTTCTTTCGAGCGGCGGTATCACTAAAGGCTAGGGGCAAAGGGGGAGGGGAGGACTTGGGGTTCAGCTTTCAGGCAGGTAATGGTATTGAGACGGGAAACAAGGAACATGTGTTAGGATTCTTGGGAGATGGTCTCCCCATGATTTCATTGCCCCGTTGCAGCACATGTTATATGGTCTCTTGGGATGGTTTTTCTAGGCCTCATAACCCCAAAAGAGTGCCTGGCTTTTCGGCTGTAAGGACACTTCTAAAGAGTGTGCTTTTGATATTCTGGTAAGCGCCTCCCCAACTGTGCACATCTATGCACCGTACATGGCAAATCCTTCATCCTGCAAAGCATCATATCACTAACCGAAGCTTTGAGATGGTGTGAGTATATTCATTTTGGGGTGAATACTCTTCCGTGCTTCTCCCACCTGAGGACTGTGGGTCTGTTGTTCTTCTTTCGCATGTCCCTTCAAAGAGACAGAAGGCACACTCACTCTATCTCTCTGCAAGCATCTATGCTTTGACACTTTTATATTGCAGTTTTCCTTCCAAATCCCGTGCCCCCTTCACCACATATACAGGCCAATCATTTCTTAATACTCATTCACTCTGTCATTCCAGTCCTCTACTCTATAGGCTGACGAAAAAACAACAAGAACAAGAAGTTGTTCAGCAAACAGATTTAAAGTCTCTCTGTGGATTTATCTTCATGCTGCTGCCCTCTAGTAATGCTACATGGCAACTGCAGCATAATAATAGGGTTGAGAAAGGGGCTGTCCTATGCAAATAATGTTCTCCCATGATTACTTTGCCGAGCTTCCTCTATGATGGTGTGATACGACCTTCAACATATGGTCTTCAGCAGATTTTTAAAGTTGCCAAACTGTCTTAGGCTAAGGATTTTTCCCTACGAATGCCTACAGATAAGGACCCCACCCTCATTTAGCAGGGTCCAGAATTACCTGCAGTAATCCTCTATACAGAACCTGGGCGTTCGTGGGCGTTCATGGGCTCATGGTAAAAGCTGCAAACTAAGAATGGGATGTTTAAATTCCCACTCCCAAAGGCCTGGCCTGGCTGCAAAGCAAAGCAAAGCAAAGCACAAGGCCTTATTTCTGTTCCCCAATTTGAGGAAAAAACGAATACATTGATCAATGAATACAAGGCTTTGCTCCTATTTTACCTACTTGAGCAAAAGGAGGGGGAGATAAGGTGGGGGGCAAGATTTCTAAATTTGGGCTTATAATGCAAAAAATAAAATACTTACATTATTCCTGTAATTTTGAAGTCAAAATAATCTTTCTAAATGAAAAAAATAAAATGTTGTATTTTTTTCCACCTAAAAGTACTTTAAAGGCGTTGGCTGGATTCGAACCCCTACACAGGGCTAGCCTGCTGCACCAAAGGCACTTGATCTTGCCACTGAGCTATAGCTCCTTGATGGGTTTTGACTGTGCCACAGACCCTATCACCAACATAAAGGTTGTGATGTCATTCCTTATGGCTTCCACTGTAAAGGACACTTCATATCCATGATATAGGGAAGATTTGACATGCTAGAGATATGGAAGCCCGTGTGGTCCAGTGGGTAAGTTCCTGACTTCCACCCAGACAACCAGGGTTCGAATCCTGGGCTCGGCACCAGTTGACTGATGGCGGCAAAGCAGAGGTAAGTCGGAGATGGCTGCTAAATTGGTAAGTAATATGTATGTGTGTATAGAGCATAGCTGGACTTGTGAATGGTGGATTGTAAAGTGGCTGTAAGTGTGTATGTGCGTACATGCAGAGAGAGCAAGGATAGGTGCAGGCTGTGTCAAAGGGTGGGAATAGAGGGAGCACATGAGGTGGGGGCGGAGCAAGAAGGGCAGGCTAAGAGAGGTGCAGAAAGAGGGGGAGTAGGCGGAGCCTAGGAGGAGAGGAGGGGGGTTGATGGGACTTAGAGGAGAATGGGGGGGAGGAGCAAGAAGGGAAGGCTGAGAGAGAGGGATAGCAGAGGGGGCTGGTAGGACCTAGAGGAGAAAGGGGGACGTAGATGGAGCAGGGGGAGAGAGCAAGAGTAGGTGGTATCGTAGTGGCAGTGATGCAGGAGAAGAAGAGGTCGAGGAGGAGTCTAGGCAGGTGCGCAAGAGGTGGTACAGGAGAGGAAGCATAGGGCTGCAAAGCCCATGCTGGCAGAGTGCTCCCCCTCCCAGCACACAAACAGGGTGATTACAAAGGAGGGGGTTTTGGTGATGGAACCATCATTTTTATGCTCCCCTCCAATCTCCAGGTTGCAGGTAGTGGGAAGGGAGGGGGGGGGTCAAATTTGGGGGTGCAGTGTCAAAAGGGGTGTTGGGGTGCATTATTACAGGGGTGGTAGGAGACGCAGAATGATGCAGCTTGTGTTTTTCGGGAGTGCTACATATATTCTTGTTTATTGCGCCCTTTCTTTCGAGCGGCGGTATCACTAAAGGCTAGGGGCAAAGGGGGAGGGGAGGACTTGGGGTTCAGCTTTCAGGCAGGTAATGGTATTGAGACGGGAAACAAGGAACATGTGTTAGGATTCTTGGGAGATGGTCTCCCCATGATTTCATTGCCCCGTTGCAGCACATGTTATATGGTCTCTTGGGATGGTTTTTCTAGGCCTCATAACCCCAAAAGAGTGCCTGGCTTTTCGGCTGTAAGGACACTTCTAAAGAGTGTGCTTTTGATATTCTGGTAAGCGCCTCCCCAACTGTGCACATCTATGCACCGTACATGGCAAATCCTTCATCCTGCAAAGCATCATATCACTAACCGAAGCTTTGAGATGGTGTGAGTATATTCATTTTGGGGTGAATACTCTTCCGTGCTTCTCCCACCTGAGGACTGTGGGTCTGTTGTTCTTCTTTCGCATGTCCCTTCAAAGAGACAGAAGGCACACTCACTCTATCTCTCTGCAAGCATCTATGCTTTGACACTTTTATATTGCAGTTTTCCTTCCAAATCCCGTGCCCCCTTCACCACATATACAGGCCAATCATTTCTTAATACTCATTCACTCTGTCATTCCAGTCCTCTACTCTATAGGCTGACGAAAAAACAACAAGAACAAGAAGTTGTTCAGCAAACAGATTTAAAGTCTCTCTGTGGATTTATCTTCATGCTGCTGCCCTCTAGTAATGCTACATGGCAACTGCAGCATAATAATAGGGTTGAGAAAGGGGCTGTCCTATGCAAATAATGTTCTCCCATGATTACTTTGCCGAGCTTCCTCTATGATGGTGTGATACGACCTTCAACATATGGTCTTCAGCAGATTTTTAAAGTTGCCAAACTGTCTTAGGCTAAGGATTTTTCCCTATGAATGCCTACAGATAAGGACCCACCCTCATTTAGCAGGGTCCAGAATTACCTGCAGTAATCCTCTATACAGAACCTGGGTGTTTGTGGGCGTTCATGGGCTCATGGTAAAAGCTGCAGACTAAGAATGGGATGTTTAAATTCCCAGTCCCAAAGGCCTGGCCTGGCTGCAAAGCAAAGCAAAGCAAAGCACAAGGCCTTATTTCTGTTCCCCAATTTGAGGAAAAAACGAATACATTGATCAATGAATACAAGGCTTTGCTCCTATTTTACCTACTTGAGCAAAAGGAGGGGGAGATAAGGTGGGGGGCAAGATTTCTAAATTTGGGCTTATAATGCAAAAAATAAAATACTTACATTATTCCTGTAATTTTGAAGTCAAAATAATCTTTCTAAATGAAAAAAATAAAATGTTGTATTTTTTTCCACCTAAAAGTACTTTAAAGGCGTTGGCTGGATTCGAACCCCTACACAGGGCTAGCCTGCTGCACCAAAGGCACTTGATCTTGCCACTGAGCTATAGCTCCTTGATGGGTTTTGACTGTGCCACAGACCCTATCACCAACATAAAGGTTGTGATGTCATTCCTTATGGCTTCCACTGTAAAGGACACTTCATATCCATGATATAGGGAAGATTTGACATGCTAGAGATATGGAAGCCCGTGTGGTCCAGTGGGTAAGTTCCTGACTTCCACCCAGACAACCAGGGTTCGAATCCTGGGCTCGGCACCAGTTGACTGATGGCGGCAAAGCAGAGGTAAGTCGGAGATGGCTGCTAAATTGGTAAGTAATATGTATGTGTGTATAGAGCATAGCTGGACTTGTGAATGGTGGATTGTAAAGTGGCTGTAAGTGTGTATGTGCGTACATGCAGAGAGAGCAAGGATAGGTGCAGGCTGTGTCAAAGGGTGGGAATAGAGGGAGCACATGAGGTGGGGGCGGAGCAAGAAGGGCAGGCTAAGAGAGGTGCAGAAAGAGGGGGAGTAGGCGGAGCCTAGGAGGAGAGGAGGGGGGTTGATGGGACTTAGAGGAGAATGGGGGGGAGGAGCAAGAAGGGAAGGCTGAGAGAGAGGGATAGCAGAGGTGGCTGGTAGGACCTAGAGGAGAAAGGGGGACGTAGATGGAGCAGGGGGAGAGAGCAAGAGTAGGTGGTATCGTAGTGGCAGTGATGCAGGAGAAGAAGAGGTCGAGGAGGAGTCTAGGCAGGTGCGCAAGAGGTGGTACAGGAGAGGAAGCATAGGGCTGCAAAGCCCATGCTGGCAGAGTGCTCCCCCTCCCAGCACACAAACAGGGTGATTACAAAGGAGGGGGTTTTGGTGATGGAACCATCATTTTTATGCTCCCCTCCAATCTCCAGGTTGCAGGTAGTGGGAAGGGAGGGGGGGGGTCAAATTTGGGGGTGCAGTGTCAAAAGGGGTGTTGGGGTGCATTATTACAGGGGTGGTAGGAGACGCAGAATGATGCAGCTTGTGTTTTTCGGGAGTGCTACATATATTCTTGTTTATTGCGCCCTTTCTTTCGAGCGGCGGTATCACTAAAGGCTAGGGGCAAAGGGGGAGGGGAGGACTTGGGGTTCAGCTTTCAGGCAGGTAATGGTATTGAGACGGGAAACAAGGAACATGTGTTAGGATTCTTGGGAGATGGTCTCCCCATGATTTCATTGCCCCGTTGCAGCACATGTTATATGGTCTCTTGGGATGGTTTTTCTAGGCCTCATAACCCCAAAAGAGTGCCTGGCTTTTCGGCTGTAAGGACACTTCTAAAGAGTGTGCTTTTGATATTCTGGTAAGCGCCTCCCCAACTGTGCACATCTATGCACCGTACATGGCAAATCCTTCATCCTGCAAAGCATCATATCACTAACCGAAGCTTTGAGATGGTGTGAGTATATTCATTTTGGGGTGAATACTCTTCCGTGCTTCTCCCACCTGAGGACTGTGGGTCTGTTGTTCTTCTTTCGCATGTCCCTTCAAAGAGACAGAAGGCACACTCACTCTATCTCTCTGCAAGCATCTATGCTTTGACACTTTTATATTGCAGTTTTCCTTCCAAATCCCGTGCCCCCTTCACCACATATACAGGCCAATCATTTCTTAATACTCATTCACTCTGTCATTCCAGTCCTCTACTCTATAGGCTGACGAAAAAACAACAAGAACAAGAAGTTGTTCAGCAAACAGATTTAAAGTCTCTCTGTGGATTTATCTTCATGCTGCTGCCCTCTAGTAATGCTACATGGCAACTGCAGCATAATAATAGGGTTGAGAAAGGGGCTGTCCTATGCAAATAATGTTCTCCCATGATTACTTTGCCGAGCTTCCTCTATGATGGTGTGATACGACCTTCAACATATGGTCTTCAGCAGATTTTTAAAGTTGCCAAACTGTCTTAGGCTAAGGATTTTTCCCTACGAATGCCTACAGATAAGGACCCCACCCTCATTTAGCAGGGTCCAGAATTACCTGCAGTAATCCTCTATACAGAACCTGGGCGTTCGTGGGCGTTCATGGGCTCATGGTAAAAGCTGCAAACTAAGAATGGGATGTTTAAATTCCCACTCCCAAAGGCCTGGCCTGGCTGCAAAGCAAAGCAAAGCAAAGCACAAGGCCTTATTTCTGTTCCCCAATTTGAGGAAAAAACGAATACATTGATCAATGAATACAAGGCTTTGCTCCTATTTTACCTACTTGAGCAAAAGGAGGGGGAGATAAGGTGGGGGGCAAGATTTCTAAATTTGGGCTTATAATGCAAAAAATAAAATACTTACATTATTCCTGTAATTTTGAAGTCAAAATAATCTTTCTAAATGAAAAAAATAAAATGTTGTATTTTTTTCCACCTAAAAGTACTTTAAAGGCGTTGGCTGGATTCGAACCCCTACACAGGGCTAGCCTGCTGCACCAAAGGCACTTGATCTTGCCACTGAGCTATAGCTCCTTGATGGGTTTTGACTGTGCCACAGACCCTATCACCAACATAAAGGTTGTGATGTCATTCCTTATGGCTTCCACTGTAAAGGACACTTCATATCCATGATATAGGGAAGATTTGACATGCTAGAGATATGGAAGCCCGTGTGGTCCAGTGGGTAAGTTCCTGACTTCCACCCAGACAACCAGGGTTCGAATCCTGGGCTCGGCACCAGTTGACTGATGGCGGCAAAGCAGAGGTAAGTCGGAGATGGCTGCTAAATTGGTAAGTAATATGTATGTGTGTATAGAGCATAGCTGGACTTGTGAATGGTGGATTGTAAAGTGGCTGTAAGTGTGTATGTGCGTACATGCAGAGAGAGCAAGGATAGGTGCAGGCTGTGTCAAAGGGTGGGAATAGAGGGAGCACATGAGGTGGGGGCGGAGCAAGAAGGGCAGGCTAAGAGAGGTGCAGAAAGAGGGGGAGTAGGCGGAGCCTAGGAGGAGAGGAGGGGGGTTGATGGGACTTAGAGGAGAATGGGGGGGAGGAGCAAGAAGGGAAGGCTGAGAGAGAGGGATAGCAGAGGGGGCTGGTAGGACCTAGAGGAGAAAGGGGGACGTAGATGGAGCAGGGGGAGAGAGCAAGAGTAGGTGGTATCGTAGTGGCAGTGATGCAGGAGAAGAAGAGGTCGAGGAGGAGTCTAGGCAGGTGCGCAAGAGGTGGTACAGGAGAGGAAGCATAGGGCTGCAAAGCCCATGCTGGCAGAGTGCTCCCCCTCCCAGCACACAAACAGGGTGATTACAAAGGAGGGGGTTTTGGTGATGGAACCATCATTTTTATGCTCCCCTCCAATCTCCAGGTTGCAGGTAGTGGGAAGGGAGGGGGGGGGTCAAATTTGGGGGTGCAGTGTCAAAAGGGGTGTTGGGGTGCATTATTACAGGGGTGGTAGGAGACGCAGAATGATGCAGCTTGTGTTTTTCGGGAGTGCTACATATATTCTTGTTTATTGCGCCCTTTCTTTCGAGCGGCGGTATCACTAAAGGCTAGGGGCAAAGGGGGAGGGGAGGACTTGGGGTTCAGCTTTCAGGCAGGTAATGGTATTGAGACGGGAAACAAGGAACATGTGTTAGGATTCTTGGGAGATGGTCTCCCCATGATTTCATTGCCCCGTTGCAGCACATGTTATATGGTCTCTTGGGATGGTTTTTCTAGGCCTCATAACCCCAAAAGAGTGCCTGGCTTTTCGGCTGTAAGGACACTTCTAAAGAGTGTGCTTTTGATATTCTGGTAAGCGCCTCCCCAACTGTGCACATCTATGCACCGTACATGGCAAATCCTTCATCCTGCAAAGCATCATATCACTAACCGAAGCTTTGAGATGGTGTGAGTATATTCATTTTGGGGTGAATACTCTTCCGTGCTTCTCCCACCTGAGGACTGTGGGTCTGTTGTTCTTCTTTCGCATGTCCCTTCAAAGAGACAGAAGGCACACTCACTCTATCTCTCTGCAAGCATCTATGCTTTGACACTTTTATATTGCAGTTTTCCTTCCAAATCCCGTGCCCCCTTCACCACATATACAGGCCAATCATTTCTTAATACTCATTCACTCTGTCATTCCAGTCCTCTACTCTATAGGCTGACGAAAAAACAACAAGAACAAGAAGTTGTTCAGCAAACAGATTTAAAGTCTCTCTGTGGATTTATCTTCATGCTGCTGCCCTCTAGTAATGCTACATGGCAACTGCAGCATAATAATAGGGTTGAGAAAGGGGCTGTCCTATGCAAATAATGTTCTCCCATGATTACTTTGCCGAGCTTCCTCTATGATGGTGTGATACGACCTTCAACATATGGTCTTCAGCAGATTTTTAAAGTTGCCAAACTGTCTTAGGCTAAGGATTTTTCCCTATGAATGCCTACAGATAAGGACCCACCCTCATTTAGCAGGGTCCAGAATTACCTGCAGTAATCCTCTATACAGAACCTGGGTGTTTGTGGGCGTTCATGGGCTCATGGTAAAAGCTGCAGACTAAGAATGGGATGTTTAAATTCCCAGTCCCAAAGGCCTGGCCTGGCTGCAAAGCAAAGCAAAGCAAAGCACAAGGCCTTATTTCTGTTCCCCAATTTGAGGAAAAAACGAATACATTGATCAATGAATACAAGGCTTTGCTCCTATTTTACCTACTTGAGCAAAAGGAGGGGGAGATAAGGTGGGGGGCAAGATTTCTAAATTTGGGCTTATAATGCAAAAAATAAAATACTTACATTATTCCTGTAATTTTGAAGTCAAAATAATCTTTCTAAATGAAAAAAATAAAATGTTGTATTTTTTTCCACCTAAAAGTACTTTAAAGGCGTTGGCTGGATTCGAACCCCTACACAGGGCTAGCCTGCTGCACCAAAGGCACTTGATCTTGCCACTGAGCTATAGCTCCTTGATGGGTTTTGACTGTGCCACAGACCCTATCACCAACATAAAGGTTGTGATGTCATTCCTTATGGCTTCCACTGTAAAGGACACTTCATATCCATGATATAGGGAAGATTTGACATGCTAGAGATATGGAAGCCCGTGTGGTCCAGTGGGTAAGTTCCTGACTTCCACCCAGACAACCAGGGTTCGAATCCTGGGCTCGGCACCAGTTGACTGATGGCGGCAAAGCAGAGGTAAGTCGGAGATGGCTGCTAAATTGGTAAGTAATATGTATGTGTGTATAGAGCATAGCTGGACTTGTGAATGGTGGATTGTAAAGTGGCTGTAAGTGTGTATGTGCGTACATGCAGAGAGAGCAAGGATAGGTGCAGGCTGTGTCAAAGGGTGGGAATAGAGGGAGCACATGAGGTGGGGGCGGAGCAAGAAGGGCAGGCTAAGAGAGGTGCAGAAAGAGGGGGAGTAGGCGGAGCCTAGGAGGAGAGGAGGGGGGTTGATGGGACTTAGAGGAGAATGGGGGGGAGGAGCAAGAAGGGAAGGCTGAGAGAGAGGGATAGCAGAGGTGGCTGGTAGGACCTAGAGGAGAAAGGGGGACGTAGATGGAGCAGGGGGAGAGAGCAAGAGTAGGTGGTATCGTAGTGGCAGTGATGCAGGAGAAGAAGAGGTCGAGGAGGAGTCTAGGCAGGTGCGCAAGAGGTGGTACAGGAGAGGAAGCATAGGGCTGCAAAGCCCATGCTGGCAGAGTGCTCCCCCTCCCAGCACACAAACAGGGTGATTACAAAGGAGGGGGTTTTGGTGATGGAACCATCATTTTTATGCTCCCCTCCAATCTCCAGGTTGCAGGTAGTGGGAAGGGAGGGGGGGGGTCAAATTTGGGGGTGCAGTGTCAAAAGGGGTGTTGGGGTGCATTATTACAGGGGTGGTAGGAGACGCAGAATGATGCAGCTTGTGTTTTTCGGGAGTGCTACATATATTCTTGTTTATTGCGCCCTTTCTTTCGAGCGGCGGTATCACTAAAGGCTAGGGGCAAAGGGGGAGGGGAGGACTTGGGGTTCAGCTTTCAGGCAGGTAATGGTATTGAGACGGGAAACAAGGAACATGTGTTAGGATTCTTGGGAGATGGTCTCCCCATGATTTCATTGCCCCGTTGCAGCACATGTTATATGGTCTCTTGGGATGGTTTTTCTAGGCCTCATAACCCCAAAAGAGTGCCTGGCTTTTCGGCTGTAAGGACACTTCTAAAGAGTGTGCTTTTGATATTCTGGTAAGCGCCTCCCCAACTGTGCACATCTATGCACCGTACATGGCAAATCCTTCATCCTGCAAAGCATCATATCACTAACCGAAGCTTTGAGATGGTGTGAGTATATTCATTTTGGGGTGAATACTCTTCCGTGCTTCTCCCACCTGAGGACTGTGGGTCTGTTGTTCTTCTTTCGCATGTCCCTTCAAAGAGACAGAAGGCACACTCACTCTATCTCTCTGCAAGCATCTATGCTTTGACACTTTTATATTGCAGTTTTCCTTCCAAATCCCGTGCCCCCTTCACCACATATACAGGCCAATCATTTCTTAATACTCATTCACTCTGTCATTCCAGTCCTCTACTCTATAGGCTGACGAAAAAACAACAAGAACAAGAAGTTGTTCAGCAAACAGATTTAAAGTCTCTTTGTGGATTTATCTTCATGCTGCTGCCCTCTAGTAATGCTACATGGCAACTGCAGCATAATAATAGGGTTGAGAAAGGGGCTGTCCTATGCAAATAATGTTCTCCCATGATTACTTTGCCGAGCTTCCTCTATGATGGTGTGATACGACCTTCAACATATGGTCTTCAGCAGATTTTTAAAGTTGCCAAACTGTCTTAGGCTAAGGATTTTTCCCTACGAATGCCTACAGATAAGGACCCCACCCTCATTTAGCAGGGTCCAGAATTACCTGCAGTAATCCTCTATACAGAACCTGGGCGTTCGTGGGCGTTCATGGGCTCATGGTAAAAGCTGCAAACTAAGAATGGGATGTTTAAATTCCCACTCCCAAAGGCCTGGCCTGGCTGCAAAGCAAAGCAAAGCAAAGCACAAGGCCTTATTTCTGTTCCCCAATTTGAGGAAAAAACGAATACATTGATCAATGAATACAAGGCTTTGCTCCTATTTTACCTACTTGAGCAAAAGGAGGGGGAGATAAGGTGGGGGGCAAGATTTCTAAATTTGGGCTTATAATGCAAAAAATAAAATACTTACATTATTCCTGTAATTTTGAAGTCAAAATAATCTTTCTAAATGAAAAAAATAAAATGTTGTATTTTTTTCCACCTAAAAGTACTTTAAAGGCGTTGGCTGGATTCGAACCCCTACACAGGGCTAGCCTGCTGCACCAAAGGCACTTGATCTTGCCACTGAGCTATAGCTCCTTGATGGGTTTTGACTGTGCCACAGACCCTATCACCAACATAAAGGTTGTGATGTCATTCCTTATGGCTTCCACTGTAAAGGACACTTCATATCCATGATATAGGGAAGATTTGACATGCTAGAGATATGGAAGCCCGTGTGGTCCAGTGGGTAAGTTCCTGACTTCCACCCAGACAACCAGGGTTCGAATCCTGGGCTCGGCACCAGTTGACTGATGGCGGCAAAGCAGAGGTAAGTCGGAGATGGCTGCTAAATTGGTAAGTAATATGTATGTGTGTATAGAGCATAGCTGGACTTGTGAATGGTGGATTGTAAAGTGGCTGTAAGTGTGTATGTGCGTACATGCAGAGAGAGCAAGGATAGGTGCAGGCTGTGTCAAAGGGTGGGAATAGAGGGAGCACATGAGGTGGGGGCGGAGCAAGAAGGGCAGGCTAAGAGAGGTGCAGAAAGAGGGGGAGTAGGCGGAGCCTAGGAGGAGAGGAGGGGGGTTGATGGGACTTAGAGGAGAATGGGGGGGAGGAGCAAGAAGGGAAGGCTGAGAGAGAGGGATAGCAGAGGGGGCTGGTAGGACCTAGAGGAGAAAGGGGGACGTAGATGGAGCAGGGGGAGAGAGCAAGAGTAGGTGGTATCGTAGTGGCAGTGATGCAGGAGAAGAAGAGGTCGAGGAGGAGTCTAGGCAGGTGAGCAAGAGGTGGTACAGGAGAGGAAGCATAGGGCTGCAAAGCCCATGCTGGCAGAGTGCTCCCCCTCCCAGCACACAAACAGGGTGATTACAAAGGAGGGGGTTTTGGTGATGGAACCATCATTTTTATGCTCCCCTCCAATCTCCAGGTTGCAGGTAGTGGGAAGGGAGGGGGGGGGTCAAATTTGGGGGTGCAGTGTCAAAAGGGGTGTTGGGGTGCATTATTACAGGGGTGGTAGGAGACGCAGAATGATGCAGCTTGTGTTTTTCGGGAGTGCTACATATATTCTTGTTTATTGCGCCCTTTCTTTCGAGCGGCGGTATCACTAAAGGCTAGGGGCAAAGGGGGAGGGGAGGACTTGGGGTTCAGCTTTCAGGCAGGTAATGGTATTGAGACGGGAAACAAGGAACATGTGTTAGGATTCTTGGGAGATGGTCTTCCCATGATTTCATTGCCCCGTTGCAGCACATGTCATATGGTCTCTTGGGATGGTTTTTCTAGGCCTCATAACCCCAAAAGAGTGCCTGGCTTTTCGGCTGTAAGGACACTTCTAAAGAGTGTGCTTTTGATATTCTGGTAAGCGCCTCCCCAACTGTGCACATCTATGCACCGTACATGGCAAATCCTTCATCCTGCAAAGCATCATATCACTAACCGAAGCTTTGAGATGGTGTGAGTATATTCATTTTGGGGTGAATACTCTTCCGTGCTTCTCCCACCTGAGGACTGTGGGTCTGTTGTTCTTCTTTCGCATGTCCCTTCAAAGAGACAGAAGGCACACTCACTCTATCTCTCTGCAAGCATCTATGCTTTGACACTTTTATATTGCAGTTTTCCTTCCAAATCCCGTGCCCCCTTCACCACATATACAGGCCAATCATTTCTTAATACTCATTCACTCTGTCATTCCAGTCCTCTACTCTATAGGCTGACGAAAAAACAACAAGAACAAGAAGTTGTTCAGCAAACAGATTTAAAGTCTCTCTGTGGATTTATCTTCATGCTGCTGCCCTCTAGTAATGCTACATGGCAACTGCAGCATAATAATAGGGTTGAGAAAGGGGCTGTCCTATGCAAATAATGTTCTCCAATGATTACTTTGCCGAGCTTCCTCTATGATGGTGTGATACGACCTTCAACATATGGTCTTCAGCAGATTTTTAAAGTTGCCAAACTGTCTTAGGCTAAGGATTTTTCCCTATGAATGCCTACAGATAAGGACCCACCCTCATTTAGCAGGGTCCAGAATTACCTGCAGTAATCCTCTATACAGAACCTGGGTGTTTGTGGGCGTTCATGGGCTCATGGTAAAAGCTGCAGACTAAGAATGGGATGTTTAAATTCCCAGTCCCAAAGGCCTGGCCTGGCTGCAAAGCAAAGCAAAGCAAAGCACAAGGCCTTATTTCTGTTCCCCAATTTGAGGAAAAAACGAATACATTGATCAATGAATACAAGGCTTTGCTCCTATTTTACCTACTTGAGCAAAAGGAGGGGGAGATAAGGTGGGGGGCAAGATTTCTAAATTTGGGCTTATAATGCAAAAAATAAAATACTTACATTATTCCTGTAATTTTGAAGTCAAAATAATCTTTCTAAATGAAAAAAATAAAATGTTGTATTTTTTTCCACCTAAAAGTACTTTAAAGGCGTTGGCTGGATTCGAACCCCTACACAGGGCTAGCCTGCTGCACCAAAGGCACTTGATCTTGCCACTGAGCTATAGCTCCTTGATGGGTTTTGACTGTGCCACAGACCCTATCACCAACATAAAGGTTGTGATGTCATTCCTTATGGCTTCCACTGTAAAGGACACTTCATATCCATGATATAGGGAAGATTTGACATGCTAGAGATATGGAAGCCCGTGTGGTCCAGTGGGTAAGTTCCTGACTTCCACCCAGACAACCAGGGTTCGAATCCTGGGCTCGGCACCAGTTGACTGATGGCGGCAAAGCAGAGGTAAGTCGGAGATGGCTGCTAAATTGGTAAGTAATATGTATGTGTGTATAGAGCATAGCTGGACTTGTGAATGGTGGATTGTAAAGTGGCTGTAAGTGTGTATGTGCGTACATGCAGAGAGAGCAAGGATAGGTGCAGGCTGTGTCAAAGGGTGGGAATAGAGGGAGCACATGAGGTGGGGGCGGAGCAAGAAGGGCAGGCTAAGAGAGGTGCAGAAAGAGGGGGAGTAGGCGGAGCCTAGGAGGAGAGGAGGGGGGTTGATGGGACTTAGAGGAGAATGGGGGGGAGGAGCAAGAAGGGAAGGCTGAGAGAGAGGGATAGCAGAGGTGGCTGGTAGGACCTAGAGGAGAAAGGGGGACGTAGATGGAGCAGGGGGAGAGAGCAAGAGTAGGTGGTATCGTAGTGGCAGTGATGCAGGAGAAGAAGAGGTCGAGGAGGAGTCTAGGCAGGTGCGCAAGAGGTGGTACAGGAGAGGAAGCATAGGGCTGCAAAGCCCATGCTGGCAGAGTGCTCCCCCTCCCAGCACACAAACAGGGTGATTACAAAGGAGGGGGTTTTGGTGATGGAACCATCATTTTTATGCTCCCCTCCAATCTCCAGGTTGCAGGTAGTGGGAAGGGAGGGGGGGGGTCAAATTTGGGGGTGCAGTGTCAAAAGGGGTGTTGGGGTGCATTATTACAGGGGTGGTAGGAGACGCAGAATGATGCAGCTTGTGTTTTTCGGGAGTGCTACATATATTCTTGTTTATTGCGCCCTTTCTTTCGAGCGGCGGTATCACTAAAGGCTAGGGGCAAAGGGGGAGGGGAGGACTTGGGGTTCAGCTTTCAGGCAGGTAATGGTATTGAGACGGGAAACAAGGAACATGTGTTAGGATTCTTGGGAGATGGTCTCCCCATGATTTCATTGCCCCGTTGCAGCACATGTTATATGGTCTCTTGGGATGGTTTTTCTAGGCCTCATAACCCCAAAAGAGTGCCTGGCTTTTCGGCTGTAAGGACACTTCTAAAGAGTGTGCTTTTGATATTCTGGTAAGCGCCTCCCCAACTGTGCACATCTATGCACCGTACATGGCAAATCCTTCATCCTGCAAAGCATCATATCACTAACCGAAGCTTTGAGATGGTGTGAGTATATTCATTTTGGGGTGAATACTCTTCCGTGCTTCTCCCACCTGAGGACTGTGGGTCTGTTGTTCTTCTTTCGCATGTCCCTTCAAAGAGACAGAAGGCACACTCACTCTATCTCTCTGCAAGCATCTATGCTTTGACACTTTTATATTGCAGTTTTCCTTCCAAATCCCGTGCCCCCTTCACCACATATACAGGCCAATCATTTCTTAATACTCATTCACTCTGTCATTCCAGTCCTCTACTCTATAGGCTGACGAAAAAACAACAAGAACAAGAAGTTGTTCAGCAAACAGATTTAAAGTCTCTCTGTGGATTTATCTTCATGCTGCTGCCCTCTAGTAATGCTACATGGCAACTGCAGCATAATAATAGGGTTGAGAAAGGGGCTGTCCTATGCAAATAATGTTCTCCCATGATTACTTTGCCGAGCTTCCTCTATGATGGTGTGATACGACCTTCAACATATGGTCTTCAGCAGATTTTTAAAGTTGCCAAACTGTCTTAGGCTAAGGATTTTTCCCTACGAATGCCTACAGATAAGGACCCCACCCTCATTTAGCAGGGTCCAGAATTACCTGCAGTAATCCTCTATACAGAACCTGGGCGTTCGTGGGCGTTCATGGGCTCATGGTAAAAGCTGCAAACTAAGAATGGGATGTTTAAATTCCCACTCCCAAAGGCCTGGCCTGGCTGCAAAGCAAAGCAAAGCAAAGCACAAGGCCTTATTTCTGTTCCCCAATTTGAGGAAAAAACGAATACATTGATCAATGAATACAAGGCTTTGCTCCTATTTTACCTACTTGAGCAAAAGGAGGGGGAGATAAGGTGGGGGGCAAGATTTCTAAATTTGGGCTTATAATGCAAAAAATAAAATACTTACATTATTCCTGTAATTTTGAAGTCAAAATAATCTTTCTAAATGAAAAAAATAAAATGTTGTATTTTTTTCCACCTAAAAGTACTTTAAAGGCGTTGGCTGGATTCGAACCCCTACACAGGGCTAGCCTGCTGCACCAAAGGCACTTGATCTTGCCACTGAGCTATAGCTCCTTGATGGGTTTTGACTGTGCCACAGACCCTATCACCAACATAAAGGTTGTGATGTCATTCCTTATGGCTTCCACTGTAAAGGACACTTCATATCCATGATATAGGGAAGATTTGACATGCTAGAGATATGGAAGCCCGTGTGGTCCAGTGGGTAAGTTCCTGACTTCCACCCAGACAACCAGGGTTCGAATCCTGGGCTCGGCACCAGTTGACTGATGGCGGCAAAGCAGAGGTAAGTCGGAGATGGCTGCTAAATTGGTAAGTAATATGTATGTGTGTATAGAGCATAGCTGGACTTGTGAATGGTGGATTGTAAAGTGGCTGTAAGTGTGTATGTGCGTACATGCAGAGAGAGCAAGGATAGGTGCAGGCTGTGTCAAAGGGTGGGAATAGAGGGAGCACATGAGGTGGGGGCGGAGCAAGAAGGGCAGGCTAAGAGAGGTGCAGAAAGAGGGGGAGTAGGCGGAGCCTAGGAGGAGAGGAGGGGGGTTGATGGGACTTAGAGGAGAATGGGGGGGAGGAGCAAGAAGGGAAGGCTGAGAGAGAGGGATAGCAGAGGGGGCTGGTAGGACCTAGAGGAGAAAGGGGGACGTAGATGGAGCAGGGGGAGAGAGCAAGAGTAGGTGGTATCGTAGTGGCAGTGATGCAGGAGAAGAAGAGGTCGAGGAGGAGTCTAGGCAGGTGAGCAAGAGGTGGTACAGGAGAGGAAGCATAGGGCTGCAAAGCCCATGCTGGCAGAGTGCTCCCCCTCCCAGCACACAAACAGGGTGATTACAAAGGAGGGGGTTTTGGTGATGGAACCATCATTTTTATGCTCCCCTCCAATCTCCAGGTTGCAGGTAGTGGGGAGGGGGGGGGTCAAATTTGGGGGTGCAGTGTCAAAAGGGGTGTTGGGGTGCATTATTACAGGGGTGGTAGGAGACGCAGAATGATGCAGCTTGTGTTTTTCGGGAGTGCTACATATATTCTTGTTTATTGCGCCCTTTCTTTCGAGCGGCGGTATCACTAAAGGCTAGGGGCAAAGGGGGAGGGGAGGACTTGGGGTTCAGCTTTCAGGCAGGTAATGGTATTGAGACGGGAAACAAGGAACATGTGTTAGGATTCTTGGGAGATGGTCTTCCCATGATTTCATTGCCCCGTTGCAGCACATGTCATATGGTCTCTTGGGATGGTTTTTCTAGGCCTCATAACCCCAAAAGAGTGCCTGGCTTTTCGGCTGTAAGGACACTTCTAAAGAGTGTGCTTTTGATATTCTGGTAAGCGCCTCCCCAACTGTGCACATCTATGCACCGTACATGGCAAATCCTTCATCCTGCAAAGCATCATATCACTAACCGAAGCTTTGAGATGGTGTGAGTATATTCATTTTGGGGTGAATACTCTTCCGTGCTTCTCCCACCTGAGGACTGTGGGTCTGTTGTTCTTCTTTCGCATGTCCCTTCAAAGAGACAGAAGGCACACTCACTCTATCTCTCTGCAAGCATCTATGCTTTGACACTTTTATATTGCAGTTTTCCTTCCAAATCCCGTGCCCCCTTCACCACATATACAGGCCAATCATTTCTTAATACTCATTCACTCTGTCATTCCAGTCCTCTACTCTATAGGCTGACGAAAAAACAACAAGAACAAGAAGTTGTTCAGCAAACAGATTTAAAGTCTCTCTGTGGATTTATCTTCATGCTGCTGCCCTCTAGTAATGCTACATGGCAACTGCAGCATAATAATAGGGTTGAGAAAGGGGCTGTCCTATGCAAATAATGTTCTCCAATGATTACTTTGCCGAGCTTCCTCTATGATGGTGTGATACGACCTTCAACATATGGTCTTCAGCAGATTTTTAAAGTTGCCAAACTGTCTTAGGCTAAGGATTTTTCCCTATGAATGCCTACAGATAAGGACCCACCCTCATTTAGCAGGGTCCAGAATTACCTGCAGTAATCCTCTATACAGAACCTGGGTGTTTGTGGGCGTTCATGGGCTCATGGTAAAAGCTGCAGACTAAGAATGGGATGTTTAAATTCCCAGTCCCAAAGGCCTGGCCTGGCTGCAAAGCAAAGCAAAGCAAAGCACAAGGCCTTATTTCTGTTCCCCAATTTGAGGAAAAAACGAATACATTGATCAATGAATACAAGGCTTTGCTCCTATTTTACCTACTTGAGCAAAAGGAGGGGGAGATAAGGTGGGGGGCAAGATTTCTAAATTTGGGCTTATAATGCAAAAAATAAAATACTTACATTATTCCTGTAATTTTGAAGTCAAAATAATCTTTCTAAATGAAAAAAATAAAATGTTGTATTTTTTTCCACCTAAAAGTACTTTAAAGGCGTTGGCTGGATTCGAACCCCTACACAGGGCTAGCCTGCTGCACCAAAGGCACTTGATCTTGCCACTGAGCTATAGCTCCTTGATGGGTTTTGACTGTGCCACAGACCCTATCACCAACATAAAGGTTGTGATGTCATTCCTTATGGCTTCCACTGTAAAGGACACTTCATATCCATGATATAGGGAAGATTTGACATGCTAGAGATATGGAAGCCCGTGTGGTCCAGTGGGTAAGTTCCTGACTTCCACCCAGACAACCAGGGTTCGAATCCTGGGCTCGGCACCAGTTGACTGATGGCGGCAAAGCAGAGGTAAGTCGGAGATGGCTGCTAAATTGGTAAGTAATATGTATGTGTGTATAGAGCATAGCTGGACTTGTGAATGGTGGATTGTAAAGTGGCTGTAAGTGTGTATGTGCGTACATGCAGAGAGAGCAAGGATAGGTGCAGGCTGTGTCAAAGGGTGGGAATAGAGGGAGCACATGAGGTGGGGGCGGAGCAAGAAGGGCAGGCTAAGAGAGGTGCAGAAAGAGGGGGAGTAGGCGGAGCCTAGGAGGAGAGGAGGGGGGTTGATGGGACTTAGAGGAGAATGGGGGGGAGGAGCAAGAAGGGAAGGCTGAGAGAGAGGGATAGCAGAGGTGGCTGGTAGGACCTAGAGGAGAAAGGGGGACGTAGATGGAGCAGGGGGAGAGAGCAAGAGTAGGTGGTATCGTAGTGGCAGTGATGCAGGAGAAGAAGAGGTCGAGGAGGAGTCTAGGCAGGTGCGCAAGAGGTGGTACAGGAGAGGAAGCATAGGGCTGCAAAGCCCATGCTGGCAGAGTGCTCCCCCTCCCAGCACACAAACAGGGTGATTACAAAGGAGGGGGTTTTGGTGATGGAACCATCATTTTTATGCTCCCCTCCAATCTCCAGGTTGCAGGTAGTGGGAAGGGAGGGGGGGGGTCAAATTTGGGGGTGCAGTGTCAAAAGGGGTGTTGGGGTGCATTATTACAGGGGTGGTAGGAGACGCAGAATGATGCAGCTTGTGTTTTTCGGGAGTGCTACATATATTCTTGTTTATTGCGCCCTTTCTTTCGAGCGGCGGTATCACTAAAGGCTAGGGGCAAAGGGGGAGGGGAGGACTTGGGGTTCAGCTTTCAGGCAGGTAATGGTATTGAGACGGGAAACAAGGAACATGTGTTAGGATTCTTGGGAGATGGTCTCCCCATGATTTCATTGCCCCGTTGCAGCACATGTTATATGGTCTCTTGGGATGGTTTTTCTAGGCCTCATAACCCCAAAAGAGTGCCTGGCTTTTCGGCTGTAAGGACACTTCTAAAGAGTGTGCTTTTGATATTCTGGTAAGCGCCTCCCCAACTGTGCACATCTATGCACCGTACATGGCAAATCCTTCATCCTGCAAAGCATCATATCACTAACCGAAGCTTTGAGATGGTGTGAGTATATTCATTTTGGGGTGAATACTCTTCCGTGCTTCTCCCACCTGAGGACTGTGGGTCTGTTGTTCTTCTTTCGCATGTCCCTTCAAAGAGACAGAAGGCACACTCACTCTATCTCTCTGCAAGCATCTATGCTTTGACACTTTTATATTGCAGTTTTCCTTCCAAATCCCGTGCCCCCTTCACCACATATACAGGCCAATCATTTCTTAATACTCATTCACTCTGTCATTCCAGTCCTCTACTCTATAGGCTGACGAAAAAACAACAAGAACAAGAAGTTGTTCAGCAAACAGATTTAAAGTCTCTCTGTGGATTTATCTTCATGCTGCTGCCCTCTAGTAATGCTACATGGCAACTGCAGCATAATAATAGGGTTGAGAAAGGGGCTGTCCTATGCAAATAATGTTCTCCCATGATTACTTTGCCGAGCTTCCTCTATGATGGTGTGATACGACCTTCAACATATGGTCTTCAGCAGATTTTTAAAGTTGCCAAACTGTCTTAGGCTAAGGATTTTTCCCTACGAATGCCTACAGATAAGGACCCCACCCTCATTTAGCAGGGTCCAGAATTACCTGCAGTAATCCTCTATACAGAACCTGGGCGTTCGTGGGCGTTCATGGGCTCATGGTAAAAGCTGCAAACTAAGAATGGGATGTTTAAATTCCCACTCCCAAAGGCCTGGCCTGGCTGCAAAGCAAAGCAAAGCAAAGCACAAGGCCTTATTTCTGTTCCCCAATTTGAGGAAAAAACGAATACATTGATCAATGAATACAAGGCTTTGCTCCTATTTTACCTACTTGAGCAAAAGGAGGGGGAGATAAGGTGGGGGGCAAGATTTCTAAATTTGGGCTTATAATGCAAAAAATAAAATACTTACATTATTCCTGTAATTTTGAAGTCAAAATAATCTTTCTAAATGAAAAAAATAAAATGTTGTATTTTTTTCCACCTAAAAGTACTTTAAAGGCGTTGGCTGGATTCGAACCCCTACACAGGGCTAGCCTGCTGCACCAAAGGCACTTGATCTTGCCACTGAGCTATAGCTCCTTGATGGGTTTTGACTGTGCCACAGACCCTATCACCAACATAAAGGTTGTGATGTCATTCCTTATGGCTTCCACTGTAAAGGACACTTCATATCCATGATATAGGGAAGATTTGACATGCTAGAGATATGGAAGCCCGTGTGGTCCAGTGGGTAAGTTCCTGACTTCCACCCAGACAACCAGGGTTCGAATCCTGGGCTCGGCACCAGTTGACTGATGGCGGCAAAGCAGAGGTAAGTCGGAGATGGCTGCTAAATTGGTAAGTAATATGTATGTGTGTATAGAGCATAGCTGGACTTGTGAATGGTGGATTGTAAAGTGGCTGTAAGTGTGTATGTGCGTACATGCAGAGAGAGCAAGGATAGGTGCAGGCTGTGTCAAAGGGTGGGAATAGAGGGAGCACATGAGGTGGGGGCGGAGCAAGAAGGGCAGGCTAAGAGAGGTGCAGAAAGAGGGGGAGTAGGCGGAGCCTAGGAGGAGAGGAGGGGGGTTGATGGGACTTAGAGGAGAATGGGGGGGAGGAGCAAGAAGGGAAGGCTGAGAGAGAGGGATAGCAGAGGGGGCTGGTAGGACCTAGAGGAGAAAGGGGGACGTAGATGGAGCAGGGGGAGAGAGCAAGAGTAGGTGGTATCGTAGTGGCAGTGATGCAGGAGAAGAAGAGGTCGAGGAGGAGTCTAGGCAGGTGAGCAAGAGGTGGTACAGGAGAGGAAGCATAGGGCTGCAAAGCCCATGCTGGCAGAGTGCTCCCCCTCCCAGCACACAAACAGGGTGATTACAAAGGAGGGGGTTTTGGTGATGGAACCATCATTTTTATGCTCCCCTCCAATCTCCAGGTTGCAGGTAGTGGGGAGGGGGGGGGTCAAATTTGGGGGTGCAGTGTCAAAAGGGGTGTTGGGGTGCATTATTACAGGGGTGGTAGGAGACGCAGAATGATGCAGCTTGTGTTTTTCGGGAGTGCTACATATATTCTTGTTTATTGCGCCCTTTCTTTCGAGCGGCGGTATCACTAAAGGCTAGGGGCAAAGGGGGAGGGGAGGACTTGGGGTTCAGCTTTCAGGCAGGTAATGGTATTGAGACGGGAAACAAGGAACATGTGTTAGGATTCTTGGGAGATGGTCTTCCCATGATTTCATTGCCCCGTTGCAGCACATGTCATATGGTCTCTTGGGATGGTTTTTCTAGGCCTCATAACCCCAAAAGAGTGCCTGGCTTTTCGGCTGTAAGGACACTTCTAAAGAGTGTGCTTTTGATATTCTGGTAAGCGCCTCCCCAACTGTGCACATCTATGCACCGTACATGGCAAATCCTTCATCCTGCAAAGCATCATATCACTAACCGAAGCTTTGAGATGGTGTGAGTATATTCATTTTGGGGTGAATACTCTTCCGTGCTTCTCCCACCTGAGGACTGTGGGTCTGTTGTTCTTCTTTCGCATGTCCCTTCAAAGAGACAGAAGGCACACTCACTCTATCTCTCTGCAAGCATCTATGCTTTGACACTTTTATATTGCAGTTTTCCTTCCAAATCCCGTGCCCCCTTCACCACATATACAGGCCAATCATTTCTTAATACTCATTCACTCTGTCATTCCAGTCCTCTACTCTATAGGCTGACGAAAAAACAACAAGAACAAGAAGTTGTTCAGCAAACAGATTTAAAGTCTCTCTGTGGATTTATCTTCATGCTGCTGCCCTCTAGTAATGCTACATGGCAACTGCAGCATAATAATAGGGTTGAGAAAGGGGCTGTCCTATGCAAATAATGTTCTCCAATGATTACTTTGCCGAGCTTCCTCTATGATGGTGTGATACGACCTTCAACATATGGTCTTCAGCAGATTTTTAAAGTTGCCAAACTGTCTTAGGCTAAGGATTTTTCCCTATGAATGCCTACAGATAAGGACCCACCCTCATTTAGCAGGGTCCAGAATTACCTGCAGTAATCCTCTATACAGAACCTGGGTGTTTGTGGGCGTTCATGGGCTCATGGTAAAAGCTGCAGACTAAGAATGGGATGTTTAAATTCCCAGTCCCAAAGGCCTGGCCTGGCTGCAAAGCAAAGCAAAGCAAAGCACAAGGCCTTATTTCTGTTCCCCAATTTGAGGAAAAAACGAATACATTGATCAATGAATACAAGGCTTTGCTCCTATTTTACCTACTTGAGCAAAAGGAGGGGGAGATAAGGTGGGGGGCAAGATTTCTAAATTTGGGCTTATAATGCAAAAAATAAAATACTTACATTATTCCTGTAATTTTGAAGTCAAAATAATCTTTCTAAATGAAAAAAATAAAATGTTGTATTTTTTTCCACCTAAAAGTACTTTAAAGGCGTTGGCTGGATTCGAACCCCTACACAGGGCTAGCCTGCTGCACCAAAGGCACTTGATCTTGCCACTGAGCTATAGCTCCTTGATGGGTTTTGACTGTGCCACAGACCCTATCACCAACATAAAGGTTGTGATGTCATTCCTTATGGCTTCCACTGTAAAGGACACTTCATATCCATGATATAGGGAAGATTTGACATGCTAGAGATATGGAAGCCCGTGTGGTCCAGTGGGTAAGTTCCTGACTTCCACCCAGACAACCAGGGTTCGAATCCTGGGCTCGGCACCAGTTGACTGATGGCGGCAAAGCAGAGGTAAGTCGGAGATGGCTGCTAAATTGGTAAGTAATATGTATGTGTGTATAGAGCATAGCTGGACTTGTGAATGGTGGATTGTAAAGTGGCTGTAAGTGTGTATGTGCGTACATGCAGAGAGAGCAAGGATAGGTGCAGGCTGTGTCAAAGGGTGGGAATAGAGGGAGCACATGAGGTGGGGGCGGAGCAAGAAGGGCAGGCTAAGAGAGGTGCAGAAAGAGGGGGAGTAGGCGGAGCCTAGGAGGAGAGGAGGGGGGTTGATGGGACTTAGAGGAGAATGGGGGGGAGGAGCAAGAAGGGAAGGCTGAGAGAGAGGGATAGCAGAGGTGGCTGGTAGGACCTAGAGGAGAAAGGGGGACGTAGATGGAGCAGGGGGAGAGAGCAAGAGTAGGTGGTATCGTAGTGGCAGTGATGCAGGAGAAGAAGAGGTCGAGGAGGAGTCTAGGCAGGTGCGCAAGAGGTGGTACAGGAGAGGAAGCATAGGGCTGCAAAGCCCATGCTGGCAGAGTGCTCCCCCTCCCAGCACACAAACAGGGTGATTACAAAGGAGGGGGTTTTGGTGATGGAACCATCATTTTTATGCTCCCCTCCAATCTCCAGGTTGCAGGTAGTGGGAAGGGAGGGGGGGGGTCAAATTTGGGGGTGCAGTGTCAAAAGGGGTGTTGGGGTGCATTATTACAGGGGTGGTAGGAGACGCAGAATGATGCAGCTTGTGTTTTTCGGGAGTGCTACATATATTCTTGTTTATTGCGCCCTTTCTTTCGAGCGGCGGTATCACTAAAGGCTAGGGGCAAAGGGGGAGGGGAGGACTTGGGGTTCAGCTTTCAGGCAGGTAATGGTATTGAGACGGGAAACAAGGAACATGTGTTAGGATTCTTGGGAGATGGTCTCCCCATGATTTCATTGCCCCGTTGCAGCACATGTTATATGGTCTCTTGGGATGGTTTTTCTAGGCCTCATAACCCCAAAAGAGTGCCTGGCTTTTCGGCTGTAAGGACACTTCTAAAGAGTGTGCTTTTGATATTCTGGTAAGCGCCTCCCCAACTGTGCACATCTATGCACCGTACATGGCAAATCCTTCATCCTGCAAAGCATCATATCACTAACCGAAGCTTTGAGATGGTGTGAGTATATTCATTTTGGGGTGAATACTCTTCCGTGCTTCTCCCACCTGAGGACTGTGGGTCTGTTGTTCTTCTTTCGCATGTCCCTTCAAAGAGACAGAAGGCACACTCACTCTATCTCTCTGCAAGCATCTATGCTTTGACACTTTTATATTGCAGTTTTCCTTCCAAATCCCGTGCCCCCTTCACCACATATACAGGCCAATCATTTCTTAATACTCATTCACTCTGTCATTCCAGTCCTCTACTCTATAGGCTGACGAAAAAACAACAAGAACAAGAAGTTGTTCAGCAAACAGATTTAAAGTCTCTCTGTGGATTTATCTTCATGCTGCTGCCCTCTAGTAATGCTACATGGCAACTGCAGCATAATAATAGGGTTGAGAAAGGGGCTGTCCTATGCAAATAATGTTCTCCAATGATTACTTTGCCGAGCTTCCTCTATGATGGTGTGATACGACCTTCAACATATGGTCTTCAGCAGATTTTTAAAGTTGCCAAACTGTCTTAGGCTAAGGATTTTTCCCTATGAATGCCTACAGATAAGGACCCACCCTCATTTAGCAGGGTCCAGAATTACCTGCAGTAATCCTCTATACAGAACCTGGGTGTTTGTGGGCGTTCATGGGCTCATGGTAAAAGCTGCAGACTAAGAATGGGATGTTTAAATTCCCAGTCCCAAAGGCCTGGCCTGGCTGCAAAGCAAAGCAAAGCAAAGCACAAGGCCTTATTTCTGTTCCCCAATTTGAGGAAAAAACGAATACATTGATCAATGAATACAAGGCTTTGCTCCTATTTTACCTACTTGAGCAAAAGGAGGGGGAGATAAGGTGGGGGGCAAGATTTCTAAATTTGGGCTTATAATGCAAAAAATAAAATACTTACATTATTCCTGTAATTTTGAAGTCAAAATAATCTTTCTAAATGAAAAAAATAAAATGTTGTATTTTTTTCCACCTAAAAGTACTTTAAAGGCGTTGGCTGGATTCGAACCCCTACACAGGGCTAGCCTGCTGCACCAAAGGCACTTGATCTTGCCACTGAGCTATAGCTCCTTGATGGGTTTTGACTGTGCCACAGACCCTATCACCAACATAAAGGTTGTGATGTCATTCCTTATGGCTTCCACTGTAAAGGACACTTCATATCCATGATATAGGGAAGATTTGACATGCTAGAGATATGGAAGCCCGTGTGGTCCAGTGGGTAAGTTCCTGACTTCCACCCAGACAACCAGGGTTCGAATCCTGGGCTCGGCACCAGTTGACTGATGGCGGCAAAGCAGAGGTAAGTCGGAGATGGCTGCTAAATTGGTAAGTAATATGTATGTGTGTATAGAGCATAGCTGGACTTGTGAATGGTGGATTGTAAAGTGGCTGTAAGTGTGTATGTGCGTACATGCAGAGAGAGCAAGGATAGGTGCAGGCTGTGTCAAAGGGTGGGAATAGAGGGAGCACATGAGGTGGGGGCGGAGCAAGAAGGGCAGGCTAAGAGAGGTGCAGAAAGAGGGGGAGTAGGCGGAGCCTAGGAGGAGAGGAGGGGGGTTGATGGGACTTAGAGGAGAATGGGGGGGAGGAGCAAGAAGGGAAGGCTGAGAGAGAGGGATAGCAGAGGTGGCTGGTAGGACCTAGAGGAGAAAGGGGGACGTAGATGGAGCAGGGGGAGAGAGCAAGAGTAGGTGGTATCGTAGTGGCAGTGATGCAGGAGAAGAAGAGGTCGAGGAGGAGTCTAGGCAGGTGCGCAAGAGGTGGTACAGGAGAGGAAGCATAGGGCTGCAAAGCCCATGCTGGCAGAGTGCTCCCCCTCCCAGCACACAAACAGGGTGATTACAAAGGAGGGGGTTTTGGTGATGGAACCATCATTTTTATGCTCCCCTCCAATCTCCAGGTTGCAGGTAGTGGGAAGGGAGGGGGGGGGTCAAATTTGGGGGTGCAGTGTCAAAAGGGGTGTTGGGGTGCATTATTACAGGGGTGGTAGGAGACGCAGAATGATGCAGCTTGTGTTTTTCGGGAGTGCTACATATATTCTTGTTTATTGCGCCCTTTCTTTCGAGCGGCGGTATCACTAAAGGCTAGGGGCAAAGGGGGAGGGGAGGACTTGGGGTTCAGCTTTCAGGCAGGTAATGGTATTGAGACGGGAAACAAGGAACATGTGTTAGGATTCTTGGGAGATGGTCTCCCCATGATTTCATTGCCCCGTTGCAGCACATGTTATATGGTCTCTTGGGATGGTTTTTCTAGGCCTCATAACCCCAAAAGAGTGCCTGGCTTTTCGGCTGTAAGGACACTTCTAAAGAGTGTGCTTTTGATATTCTGGTAAGCGCCTCCCCAACTGTGCACATCTATGCACCGTACATGGCAAATCCTTCATCCTGCAAAGCATCATATCACTAACCGAAGCTTTGAGATGGTGTGAGTATATTCATTTTGGGGTGAATACTCTTCCGTGCTTCTCCCACCTGAGGACTGTGGGTCTGTTGTTCTTCTTTCGCATGTCCCTTCAAAGAGACAGAAGGCACACTCACTCTATCTCTCTGCAAGCATCTATGCTTTGACACTTTTATATTGCAGTTTTCCTTCCAAATCCCGTGCCCCCTTCACCACATATACAGGCCAATCATTTCTTAATACTCATTCACTCTGTCATTCCAGTCCTCTACTCTATAGGCTGACGAAAAAACAACAAGAACAAGAAGTTGTTCAGCAAACAGATTTAAAGTCTCTCTGTGGATTTATCTTCATGCTGCTGCCCTCTAGTAATGCTACATGGCAACTGCAGCATAATAATAGGGTTGAGAAAGGGGCTGTCCTATGCAAATAATGTTCTCCCATGATTACTTTGCCGAGCTTCCTCTATGATGGTGTGATACGACCTTCAACATATGGTCTTCAGCAGATTTTTAAAGTTGCCAAACTGTCTTAGGCTAAGGATTTTTCCCTACGAATGCCTACAGATAAGGACCCCACCCTCATTTAGCAGGGTCCAGAATTACCTGCAGTAATCCTCTATACAGAACCTGGGCGTTCGTGGGCGTTCATGGGCTCATGGTAAAAGCTGCAAACTAAGAATGGGATGTTTAAATTCCCACTCCCAAAGGCCTGGCCTGGCTGCAAAGCAAAGCAAAGCAAAGCACAAGGCCTTATTTCTGTTCCCCAATTTGAGGAAAAAACGAATACATTGATCAATGAATACAAGGCTTTGCTCCTATTTTACCTACTTGAGCAAAAGGAGGGGGAGATAAGGTGGGGGGCAAGATTTCTAAATTTGGGCTTATAATGCAAAAAATAAAATACTTACATTATTCCTGTAATTTTGAAGTCAAAATAATCTTTCTAAATGAAAAAAATAAAATGTTGTATTTTTTTCCACCTAAAAGTACTTTAAAGGCGTTGGCTGGATTCGAACCCCTACACAGGGCTAGCCTGCTGCACCAAAGGCACTTGATCTTGCCACTGAGCTATAGCTCCTTGATGGGTTTTGACTGTGCCACAGACCCTATCACCAACATAAAGGTTGTGATGTCATTCCTTATGGCTTCCACTGTAAAGGACACTTCATATCCATGATATAGGGAAGATTTGACATGCTAGAGATATGGAAGCCCGTGTGGTCCAGTGGGTAAGTTCCTGACTTCCACCCAGACAACCAGGGTTCGAATCCTGGGCTCGGCACCAGTTGACTGATGGCGGCAAAGCAGAGGTAAGTCGGAGATGGCTGCTAAATTGGTAAGTAATATGTATGTGTGTATAGAGCATAGCTGGACTTGTGAATGGTGGATTGTAAAGTGGCTGTAAGTGTGTATGTGCGTACATGCAGAGAGAGCAAGGATAGGTGCAGGCTGTGTCAAAGGGTGGGAATAGAGGGAGCACATGAGGTGGGGGCGGAGCAAGAAGGGCAGGCTAAGAGAGGTGCAGAAAGAGGGGGAGTAGGCGGAGCCTAGGAGGAGAGGAGGGGGGTTGATGGGACTTAGAGGAGAATGGGGGGGAGGAGCAAGAAGGGAAGGCTGAGAGAGAGGGATAGCAGAGGGGGCTGGTAGGACCTAGAGGAGAAAGGGGGACGTAGATGGAGCAGGGGGAGAGAGCAAGAGTAGGTGGTATCGTAGTGGCAGTGATGCAGGAGAAGAAGAGGTCGAGGAGGAGTCTAGGCAGGTGAGCAAGAGGTGGTACAGGAGAGGAAGCATAGGGCTGCAAAGCCCATGCTGGCAGAGTGCTCCCCCTCCCAGCACACAAACAGGGTGATTACAAAGGAGGGGGTTTTGGTGATGGAACCATCATTTTTATGCTCCCCTCCAATCTCCAGGTTGCAGGTAGTGGGAAGGGAGGGGGGGGGTCAAATTTGGGGGTGCAGTGTCAAAAGGGGTGTTGGGGTGCATTATTACAGGGGTGGTAGGAGACGCAGAATGATGCAGCTTGTGTTTTTCGGGAGTGCTACATATATTCTTGTTTATTGCGCCCTTTCTTTCGAGCGGCGGTATCACTAAAGGCTAGGGGCAAAGGGGGAGGGGAGGACTTGGGGTTCAGCTTTCAGGCAGGTAATGGTATTGAGACGGGAAACAAGGAACATGTGTTAGGATTCTTGGGAGATGGTCTTCCCATGATTTCATTGCCCCGTTGCAGCACATGTCATATGGTCTCTTGGGATGGTTTTTCTAGGCCTCATAACCCCAAAAGAGTGCCTGGCTTTTCGGCTGTAAGGACACTTCTAAAGAGTGTGCTTTTGATATTCTGGTAAGCGCCTCCCCAACTGTGCACATCTATGCACCGTACATGGCAAATCCTTCATCCTGCAAAGCATCATATCACTAACCGAAGCTTTGAGATGGTGTGAGTATATTCATTTTGGGGTGAATACTCTTCCGTGCTTCTCCCACCTGAGGACTGTGGGTCTGTTGTTCTTCTTTCGCATGTCCCTTCAAAGAGACAGAAGGCACACTCACTCTATCTCTCTGCAAGCATCTATGCTTTGACACTTTTATATTGCAGTTTTCCTTCCAAATCCCGTGCCCCCTTCACCACATATACAGGCCAATCATTTCTTAATACTCATTCACTCTGTCATTCCAGTCCTCTACTCTATAGGCTGACGAAAAAACAACAAGAACAAGAAGTTGTTCAGCAAACAGATTTAAAGTCTCTCTGTGGATTTATCTTCATGCTGCTGCCCTCTAGTAATGCTACATGGCAACTGCAGCATAATAATAGGGTTGAGAAAGGGGCTGTCCTATGCAAATAATGTTCTCCAATGATTACTTTGCCGAGCTTCCTCTATGATGGTGTGATACGACCTTCAACATATGGTCTTCAGCAGATTTTTAAAGTTGCCAAACTGTCTTAGGCTAAGGATTTTTCCCTATGAATGCCTACAGATAAGGACCCACCCTCATTTAGCAGGGTCCAGAATTACCTGCAGTAATCCTCTATACAGAACCTGGGTGTTTGTGGGCGTTCATGGGCTCATGGTAAAAGCTGCAGACTAAGAATGGGATGTTTAAATTCCCAGTCCCAAAGGCCTGGCCTGGCTGCAAAGCAAAGCAAAGCAAAGCACAAGGCCTTATTTCTGTTCCCCAATTTGAGGAAAAAACGAATACATTGATCAATGAATACAAGGCTTTGCTCCTATTTTACCTACTTGAGCAAAAGGAGGGGGAGATAAGGTGGGGGGCAAGATTTCTAAATTTGGGCTTATAATGCAAAAAATAAAATACTTACATTATTCCTGTAATTTTGAAGTCAAAATAATCTTTCTAAATGAAAAAAATAAAATGTTGTATTTTTTTCCACCTAAAAGTACTTTAAAGGCGTTGGCTGGATTCGAACCCCTACACAGGGCTAGCCTGCTGCACCAAAGGCACTTGATCTTGCCACTGAGCTATAGCTCCTTGATGGGTTTTGACTGTGCCACAGACCCTATCACCAACATAAAGGTTGTGATGTCATTCCTTATGGCTTCCACTGTAAAGGACACTTCATATCCATGATATAGGGAAGATTTGACATGCTAGAGATATGGAAGCCCGTGTGGTCCAGTGGGTAAGTTCCTGACTTCCACCCAGACAACCAGGGTTCGAATCCTGGGCTCGGCACCAGTTGACTGATGGCGGCAAAGCAGAGGTAAGTCGGAGATGGCTGCTAAATTGGTAAGTAATATGTATGTGTGTATAGAGCATAGCTGGACTTGTGAATGGTGGATTGTAAAGTGGCTGTAAGTGTGTATGTGCGTACATGCAGAGAGAGCAAGGATAGGTGCAGGCTGTGTCAAAGGGTGGGAATAGAGGGAGCACATGAGGTGGGGGCGGAGCAAGAAGGGCAGGCTAAGAGAGGTGCAGAAAGAGGGGGAGTAGGCGGAGCCTAGGAGGAGAGGAGGGGGGTTGATGGGACTTAGAGGAGAATGGGGGGGAGGAGCAAGAAGGGAAGGCTGAGAGAGAGGGATAGCAGAGGTGGCTGGTAGGACCTAGAGGAGAAAGGGGGACGTAGATGGAGCAGGGGGAGAGAGCAAGAGTAGGTGGTATCGTAGTGGCAGTGATGCAGGAGAAGAAGAGGTCGAGGAGGAGTCTAGGCAGGTGCGCAAGAGGTGGTACAGGAGAGGAAGCATAGGGCTGCAAAGCCCATGCTGGCAGAGTGCTCCCCCTCCCAGCACACAAACAGGGTGATTACAAAGGAGGGGGTTTTGGTGATGGAACCATCATTTTTATGCTCCCCTCCAATCTCCAGGTTGCAGGTAGTGGGAAGGGAGGGGGGGGGTCAAATTTGGGGGTGCAGTGTCAAAAGGGGTGTTGGGGTGCATTATTACAGGGGTGGTAGGAGACGCAGAATGATGCAGCTTGTGTTTTTCGGGAGTGCTACATATATTCTTGTTTATTGCGCCCTTTCTTTCGAGCGGCGGTATCACTAAAGGCTAGGGGCAAAGGGGGAGGGGAGGACTTGGGGTTCAGCTTTCAGGCAGGTAATGGTATTGAGACGGGAAACAAGGAACATGTGTTAGGATTCTTGGGAGATGGTCTCCCCATGATTTCATTGCCCCGTTGCAGCACATGTTATATGGTCTCTTGGGATGGTTTTTCTAGGCCTCATAACCCCAAAAGAGTGCCTGGCTTTTCGGCTGTAAGGACACTTCTAAAGAGTGTGCTTTTGATATTCTGGTAAGCGCCTCCCCAACTGTGCACATCTATGCACCGTACATGGCAAATCCTTCATCCTGCAAAGCATCATATCACTAACCGAAGCTTTGAGATGGTGTGAGTATATTCATTTTGGGGTGAATACTCTTCCGTGCTTCTCCCACCTGAGGACTGTGGGTCTGTTGTTCTTCTTTCGCATGTCCCTTCAAAGAGACAGAAGGCACACTCACTCTATCTCTCTGCAAGCATCTATGCTTTGACACTTTTATATTGCAGTTTTCCTTCCAAATCCCGTGCCCCCTTCACCACATATACAGGCCAATCATTTCTTAATACTCATTCACTCTGTCATTCCAGTCCTCTACTCTATAGGCTGACGAAAAAACAACAAGAACAAGAAGTTGTTCAGCAAACAGATTTAAAGTCTCTCTGTGGATTTATCTTCATGCTGCTGCCCTCTAGTAATGCTACATGGCAACTGCAGCATAATAATAGGGTTGAGAAAGGGGCTGTCCTATGCAAATAATGTTCTCCCATGATTACTTTGCCGAGCTTCCTCTATGATGGTGTGATACGACCTTCAACATATGGTCTTCAGCAGATTTTTAAAGTTGCCAAACTGTCTTAGGCTAAGGATTTTTCCCTACGAATGCCTACAGATAAGGACCCCACCCTCATTTAGCAGGGTCCAGAATTACCTGCAGTAATCCTCTATACAGAACCTGGGCGTTCGTGGGCGTTCATGGGCTCATGGTAAAAGCTGCAAACTAAGAATGGGATGTTTAAATTCCCACTCCCAAAGGCCTGGCCTGGCTGCAAAGCAAAGCAAAGCAAAGCACAAGGCCTTATTTCTGTTCCCCAATTTGAGGAAAAAACGAATACATTGATCAATGAATACAAGGCTTTGCTCCTATTTTACCTACTTGAGCAAAAGGAGGGGGAGATAAGGTGGGGGGCAAGATTTCTAAATTTGGGCTTATAATGCAAAAAATAAAATACTTACATTATTCCTGTAATTTTGAAGTCAAAATAATCTTTCTAAATGAAAAAAATAAAATGTTGTATTTTTTTCCACCTAAAAGTACTTTAAAGGCGTTGGCTGGATTCGAACCCCTACACAGGGCTAGCCTGCTGCACCAAAGGCACTTGATCTTGCCACTGAGCTATAGCTCCTTGATGGGTTTTGACTGTGCCACAGACCCTATCACCAACATAAAGGTTGTGATGTCATTCCTTATGGCTTCCACTGTAAAGGACACTTCATATCCATGATATAGGGAAGATTTGACATGCTAGAGATATGGAAGCCCGTGTGGTCCAGTGGGTAAGTTCCTGACTTCCACCCAGACAACCAGGGTTCGAATCCTGGGCTCGGCACCAGTTGACTGATGGCGGCAAAGCAGAGGTAAGTCGGAGATGGCTGCTAAATTGGTAAGTAATATGTATGTGTGTATAGAGCATAGCTGGACTTGTGAATGGTGGATTGTAAAGTGGCTGTAAGTGTGTATGTGCGTACATGCAGAGAGAGCAAGGATAGGTGCAGGCTGTGTCAAAGGGTGGGAATAGAGGGAGCACATGAGGTGGGGGCGGAGCAAGAAGGGCAGGCTAAGAGAGGTGCAGAAAGAGGGGGAGTAGGCGGAGCCTAGGAGGAGAGGAGGGGGGTTGATGGGACTTAGAGGAGAATGGGGGGGAGGAGCAAGAAGGGAAGGCTGAGAGAGAGGGATAGCAGAGGGGGCTGGTAGGACCTAGAGGAGAAAGGGGGACGTAGATGGAGCAGGGGGAGAGAGCAAGAGTAGGTGGTATCGTAGTGGCAGTGATGCAGGAGAAGAAGAGGTCGAGGAGGAGTCTAGGCAGGTGAGCAAGAGGTGGTACAGGAGAGGAAGCATAGGGCTGCAAAGCCCATGCTGGCAGAGTGCTCCCCCTCCCAGCACACAAACAGGGTGATTACAAAGGAGGGGGTTTTGGTGATGGAACCATCATTTTTATGCTCCCCTCCAATCTCCAGGTTGCAGGTAGTGGGGAGGGGGGGGGTCAAATTTGGGGGTGCAGTGTCAAAAGGGGTGTTGGGGTGCATTATTACAGGGGTGGTAGGAGACGCAGAATGATGCAGCTTGTGTTTTTCGGGAGTGCTACATATATTCTTGTTTATTGCGCCCTTTCTTTCGAGCGGCGGTATCACTAAAGGCTAGGGGCAAAGGGGGAGGGGAGGACTTGGGGTTCAGCTTTCAGGCAGGTAATGGTATTGAGACGGGAAACAAGGAACATGTGTTAGGATTCTTGGGAGATGGTCTTCCCATGATTTCATTGCCCCGTTGCAGCACATGTCATATGGTCTCTTGGGATGGTTTTTCTAGGCCTCATAACCCCAAAAGAGTGCCTGGCTTTTCGGCTGTAAGGACACTTCTAAAGAGTGTGCTTTTGATATTCTGGTAAGCGCCTCCCCAACTGTGCACATCTATGCACCGTACATGGCAAATCCTTCATCCTGCAAAGCATCATATCACTAACCGAAGCTTTGAGATGGTGTGAGTATATTCATTTTGGGGTGAATACTCTTCCGTGCTTCTCCCACCTGAGGACTGTGGGTCTGTTGTTCTTCTTTCGCATGTCCCTTCAAAGAGACAGAAGGCACACTCACTCTATCTCTCTGCAAGCATCTATGCTTTGACACTTTTATATTGCAGTTTTCCTTCCAAATCCCGTGCCCCCTTCACCACATATACAGGCCAATCATTTCTTAATACTCATTCACTCTGTCATTCCAGTCCTCTACTCTATAGGCTGACGAAAAAACAACAAGAACAAGAAGTTGTTCAGCAAACAGATTTAAAGTCTCTCTGTGGATTTATCTTCATGCTGCTGCCCTCTAGTAATGCTACATGGCAACTGCAGCATAATAATAGGGTTGAGAAAGGGGCTGTCCTATGCAAATAATGTTCTCCAATGATTACTTTGCCGAGCTTCCTCTATGATGGTGTGATACGACCTTCAACATATGGTCTTCAGCAGATTTTTAAAGTTGCCAAACTGTCTTAGGCTAAGGATTTTTCCCTATGAATGCCTACAGATAAGGACCCACCCTCATTTAGCAGGGTCCAGAATTACCTGCAGTAATCCTCTATACAGAACCTGGGTGTTTGTGGGCGTTCATGGGCTCATGGTAAAAGCTGCAGACTAAGAATGGGATGTTTAAATTCCCAGTCCCAAAGGCCTGGCCTGGCTGCAAAGCAAAGCAAAGCAAAGCACAAGGCCTTATTTCTGTTCCCCAATTTGAGGAAAAAACGAATACATTGATCAATGAATACAAGGCTTTGCTCCTATTTTACCTACTTGAGCAAAAGGAGGGGGAGATAAGGTGGGGGGCAAGATTTCTAAATTTGGGCTTATAATGCAAAAAATAAAATACTTACATTATTCCTGTAATTTTGAAGTCAAAATAATCTTTCTAAATGAAAAAAATAAAATGTTGTATTTTTTTCCACCTAAAAGTACTTTAAAGGCGTTGGCTGGATTCGAACCCCTACACAGGGCTAGCCTGCTGCACCAAAGGCACTTGATCTTGCCACTGAGCTATAGCTCCTTGATGGGTTTTGACTGTGCCACAGACCCTATCACCAACATAAAGGTTGTGATGTCATTCCTTATGGCTTCCACTGTAAAGGACACTTCATATCCATGATATAGGGAAGATTTGACATGCTAGAGATATGGAAGCCCGTGTGGTCCAGTGGGTAAGTTCCTGACTTCCACCCAGACAACCAGGGTTCGAATCCTGGGCTCGGCACCAGTTGACTGATGGCGGCAAAGCAGAGGTAAGTCGGAGATGGCTGCTAAATTGGTAAGTAATATGTATGTGTGTATAGAGCATAGCTGGACTTGTGAATGGTGGATTGTAAAGTGGCTGTAAGTGTGTATGTGCGTACATGCAGAGAGAGCAAGGATAGGTGCAGGCTGTGTCAAAGGGTGGGAATAGAGGGAGCACATGAGGTGGGGGCGGAGCAAGAAGGGCAGGCTAAGAGAGGTGCAGAAAGAGGGGGAGTAGGCGGAGCCTAGGAGGAGAGGAGGGGGGTTGATGGGACTTAGAGGAGAATGGGGGGGAGGAGCAAGAAGGGAAGGCTGAGAGAGAGGGATAGCAGAGGTGGCTGGTAGGACCTAGAGGAGAAAGGGGGACGTAGATGGAGCAGGGGGAGAGAGCAAGAGTAGGTGGTATCGTAGTGGCAGTGATGCAGGAGAAGAAGAGGTCGAGGAGGAGTCTAGGCAGGTGCGCAAGAGGTGGTACAGGAGAGGAAGCATAGGGCTGCAAAGCCCATGCTGGCAGAGTGCTCCCCCTCCCAGCACACAAACAGGGTGATTACAAAGGAGGGGGTTTTGGTGATGGAACCATCATTTTTATGCTCCCCTCCAATCTCCAGGTTGCAGGTAGTGGGAAGGGAGGGGGGGGGTCAAATTTGGGGGTGCAGTGTCAAAAGGGGTGTTGGGGTGCATTATTACAGGGGTGGTAGGAGACGCAGAATGATGCAGCTTGTGTTTTTCGGGAGTGCTACATATATTCTTGTTTATTGCGCCCTTTCTTTCGAGCGGCGGTATCACTAAAGGCTAGGGGCAAAGGGGGAGGGGAGGACTTGGGGTTCAGCTTTCAGGCAGGTAATGGTATTGAGACGGGAAACAAGGAACATGTGTTAGGATTCTTGGGAGATGGTCTCCCCATGATTTCATTGCCCCGTTGCAGCACATGTTATATGGTCTCTTGGGATGGTTTTTCTAGGCCTCATAACCCCAAAAGAGTGCCTGGCTTTTCGGCTGTAAGGACACTTCTAAAGAGTGTGCTTTTGATATTCTGGTAAGCGCCTCCCCAACTGTGCACATCTATGCACCGTACATGGCAAATCCTTCATCCTGCAAAGCATCATATCACTAACCGAAGCTTTGAGATGGTGTGAGTATATTCATTTTGGGGTGAATACTCTTCCGTGCTTCTCCCACCTGAGGACTGTGGGTCTGTTGTTCTTCTTTCGCATGTCCCTTCAAAGAGACAGAAGGCACACTCACTCTATCTCTCTGCAAGCATCTATGCTTTGACACTTTTATATTGCAGTTTTCCTTCCAAATCCCGTGCCCCCTTCACCACATATACAGGCCAATCATTTCTTAATACTCATTCACTCTGTCATTCCAGTCCTCTACTCTATAGGCTGACGAAAAAACAACAAGAACAAGAAGTTGTTCAGCAAACAGATTTAAAGTCTCTCTGTGGATTTATCTTCATGCTGCTGCCCTCTAGTAATGCTACATGGCAACTGCAGCATAATAATAGGGTTGAGAAAGGGGCTGTCCTATGCAAATAATGTTCTCCCATGATTACTTTGCCGAGCTTCCTCTATGATGGTGTGATACGACCTTCAACATATGGTCTTCAGCAGATTTTTAAAGTTGCCAAACTGTCTTAGGCTAAGGATTTTTCCCTATGAATGCCTACAGATAAGGACCCACCCTCATTTAGCAGGGTCCAGAATTACCTGCAGTAATCCTCTATACAGAACCTGGGTGTTTGTGGGCGTTCATGGGCTCATGGTAAAAGCTGCAGACTAAGAATGGGATGTTTAAATTCCCAGTCCCAAAGGCCTGGCCTGGCTGCAAAGCAAAGCAAAGCAAAGCACAAGGCCTTATTTCTGTTCCCCAATTTGAGGAAAAAACGAATACATTGATCAATGAATACAAGGCTTTGCTCCTATTTTACCTACTTGAGCAAAAGGAGGGGGAGATAAGGTGGGGGGCAAGATTTCTAAATTTGGGCTTATAATGCAAAAAATAAAATACTTACATTATTCCTGTAATTTTGAAGTCAAAATAATCTTTCTAAATGAAAAAAATAAAATGTTGTATTTTTTTCCACCTAAAAGTACTTTAAAGGCGTTGGCTGGATTCGAACCCCTACACAGGGCTAGCCTGCTGCACCAAAGGCACTTGATCTTGCCACTGAGCTATAGCTCCTTGATGGGTTTTGACTGTGCCACAGACCCTATCACCAACATAAAGGTTGTGATGTCATTCCTTATGGCTTCCACTGTAAAGGACACTTCATATCCATGATATAGGGAAGATTTGACATGCTAGAGATATGGAAGCCCGTGTGGTCCAGTGGGTAAGTTCCTGACTTCCACCCAGACAACCAGGGTTCGAATCCTGGGCTCGGCACCAGTTGACTGATGGCGGCAAAGCAGAGGTAAGTCGGAGATGGCTGCTAAATTGGTAAGTAATATGTATGTGTGTATAGAGCATAGCTGGACTTGTGAATGGTGGATTGTAAAGTGGCTGTAAGTGTGTATGTGCGTACATGCAGAGAGAGCAAGGATAGGTGCAGGCTGTGTCAAAGGGTGGGAATAGAGGGAGCACATGAGGTGGGGGCGGAGCAAGAAGGGCAGGCTAAGAGAGGTGCAGAAAGAGGGGGAGTAGGCGGAGCCTAGGAGGAGAGGAGGGGGGTTGATGGGACTTAGAGGAGAATGGGGGGGAGGAGCAAGAAGGGAAGGCTGAGAGAGAGGGATAGCAGAGGGGGCTGGTAGGACCTAGAGGAGAAAGGGGGACGTAGATGGAGCAGGGGGAGAGAGCAAGAGTAGGTGGTATCGTAGTGGCAGTGATGCAGGAGAAGAAGAGGTCGAGGAGGAGTCTAGGCAGGTGAGCAAGAGGTGGTACAGGAGAGGAAGCATAGGGCTGCAAAGCCCATGCTGGCAGAGTGCTCCCCCTCCCAGCACACAAACAGGGTGATTACAAAGGAGGGGGTTTTGGTGATGGAACCATCATTTTTATGCTCCCCTCCAATCTCCAGGTTGCAGGTAGTGGGAAGGGAGGGGGGGGGTCAAATTTGGGGGTGCAGTGTCAAAAGGGGTGTTGGGGTGCATTATTACAGGGGTGGTAGGAGACGCAGAATGATGCAGCTTGTGTTTTTCGGGAGTGCTACATATATTCTTGTTTATTGCGCCCTTTCTTTCGAGCGGCGGTATCACTAAAGGCTAGGGGCAAAGGGGGAGGGGAGGACTTGGGGTTCAGCTTTCAGGCAGGTAATGGTATTGAGACGGGAAACAAGGAACATGTGTTAGGATTCTTGGGAGATGGTCTTCCCATGATTTCATTGCCCCGTTGCAGCACATGTCATATGGTCTCTTGGGATGGTTTTTCTAGGCCTCATAACCCCAAAAGAGTGCCTGGCTTTTCGGCTGTAAGGACACTTCTAAAGAGTGTGCTTTTGATATTCTGGTAAGCGCCTCCCCAACTGTGCACATCTATGCACCGTACATGGCAAATCCTTCATCCTGCAAAGCATCATATCACTAACCGAAGCTTTGAGATGGTGTGAGTATATTCATTTTGGGGTGAATACTCTTCCGTGCTTCTCCCACCTGAGGACTGTGGGTCTGTTGTTCTTCTTTCGCATGTCCCTTCAAAGAGACAGAAGGCACACTCACTCTATCTCTCTGCAAGCATCTATGCTTTGACACTTTTATATTGCAGTTTTCCTTCCAAATCCCGTGCCCCCTTCACCACATATACAGGCCAATCATTTCTTAATACTCATTCACTCTGTCATTCCAGTCCTCTACTCTATAGGCTGACGAAAAAACAACAAGAACAAGAAGTTGTTCAGCAAACAGATTTAAAGTCTCTCTGTGGATTTATCTTCATGCTGCTGCCCTCTAGTAATGCTACATGGCAACTGCAGCATAATAATAGGGTTGAGAAAGGGGCTGTCCTATGCAAATAATGTTCTCCAATGATTACTTTGCCGAGCTTCCTCTATGATGGTGTGATACGACCTTCAACATATGGTCTTCAGCAGATTTTTAAAGTTGCCAAACTGTCTTAGGCTAAGGATTTTTCCCTATGAATGCCTACAGATAAGGACCCACCCTCATTTAGCAGGGTCCAGAATTACCTGCAGTAATCCTCTATACAGAACCTGGGTGTTTGTGGGCGTTCATGGGCTCATGGTAAAAGCTGCAGACTAAGAATGGGATGTTTAAATTCCCAGTCCCAAAGGCCTGGCCTGGCTGCAAAGCAAAGCAAAGCAAAGCACAAGGCCTTATTTCTGTTCCCCAATTTGAGGAAAAAACGAATACATTGATCAATGAATACAAGGCTTTGCTCCTATTTTACCTACTTGAGCAAAAGGAGGGGGAGATAAGGTGGGGGGCAAGATTTCTAAATTTGGGCTTATAATGCAAAAAATAAAATACTTACATTATTCCTGTAATTTTGAAGTCAAAATAATCTTTCTAAATGAAAAAAATAAAATGTTGTATTTTTTTCCACCTAAAAGTACTTTAAAGGCGTTGGCTGGATTCGAACCCCTACACAGGGCTAGCCTGCTGCACCAAAGGCACTTGATCTTGCCACTGAGCTATAGCTCCTTGATGGGTTTTGACTGTGCCACAGACCCTATCACCAACATAAAGGTTGTGATGTCATTCCTTATGGCTTCCACTGTAAAGGACACTTCATATCCATGATATAGGGAAGATTTGACATGCTAGAGATATGGAAGCCCGTGTGGTCCAGTGGGTAAGTTCCTGACTTCCACCCAGACAACCAGGGTTCGAATCCTGGGCTCGGCACCAGTTGACTGATGGCGGCAAAGCAGAGGTAAGTCGGAGATGGCTGCTAAATTGGTAAGTAATATGTATGTGTGTATAGAGCATAGCTGGACTTGTGAATGGTGGATTGTAAAGTGGCTGTAAGTGTGTATGTGCGTACATGCAGAGAGAGCAAGGATAGGTGCAGGCTGTGTCAAAGGGTGGGAATAGAGGGAGCACATGAGGTGGGGGCGGAGCAAGAAGGGCAGGCTAAGAGAGGTGCAGAAAGAGGGGGAGTAGGCGGAGCCTAGGAGGAGAGGAGGGGGGTTGATGGGACTTAGAGGAGAATGGGGGGGAGGAGCAAGAAGGGAAGGCTGAGAGAGAGGGATAGCAGAGGTGGCTGGTAGGACCTAGAGGAGAAAGGGGGACGTAGATGGAGCAGGGGGAGAGAGCAAGAGTAGGTGGTATCGTAGTGGCAGTGATGCAGGAGAAGAAGAGGTCGAGGAGGAGTCTAGGCAGGTGCGCAAGAGGTGGTACAGGAGAGGAAGCATAGGGCTGCAAAGCCCATGCTGGCAGAGTGCTCCCCCTCCCAGCACACAAACAGGGTGATTACAAAGGAGGGGGTTTTGGTGATGGAACCATCATTTTTATGCTCCCCTCCAATCTCCAGGTTGCAGGTAGTGGGAAGGGAGGGGGGGGGGTCAAATTTGGGGGTGCAGTGTCAAAAGGGGTGTTGGGGTGCATTATTACAGGGGTGGTAGGAGACGCAGAATGATGCAGCTTGTGTTTTTCGGGAGTGCTACATATATTCTTGTTTATTGCGCCCTTTCTTTCGAGCGGCGGTATCACTAAAGGCTAGGGGCAAAGGGGGAGGGGAGGACTTGGGGTTCAGCTTTCAGGCAGGTAATGGTATTGAGACGGGAAACAAGGAACATGTGTTAGGATTCTTGGGAGATGGTCTCCCCATGATTTCATTGCCCCGTTGCAGCACATGTTATATGGTCTCTTGGGATGGTTTTTCTAGGCCTCATAACCCCAAAAGAGTGCCTGGCTTTTCGGCTGTAAGGACACTTCTAAAGAGTGTGCTTTTGATATTCTGGTAAGCGCCTCCCCAACTGTGCACATCTATGCACCGTACATGGCAAATCCTTCATCCTGCAAAGCATCATATCACTAACCGAAGCTTTGAGATGGTGTGAGTATATTCATTTTGGGGTGAATACTCTTCCGTGCTTCTCCCACCTGAGGACTGTGGGTCTGTTGTTCTTCTTTCGCATGTCCCTTCAAAGAGACAGAAGGCACACTCACTCTATCTCTCTGCAAGCATCTATGCTTTGACACTTTTATATTGCAGTTTTCCTTCCAAATCCCGTGCCCCCTTCACCACATATACAGGCCAATCATTTCTTAATACTCATTCACTCTGTCATTCCAGTCCTCTACTCTATAGGCTGACGAAAAAACAACAAGAACAAGAAGTTGTTCAGCAAACAGATTTAAAGTCTCTTTGTGGATTTATCTTCATGCTGCTGCCCTCTAGTAATGCTACATGGCAACTGCAGCATAATAATAGGGTTGAGAAAGGGGCTGTCCTATGCAAATAATGTTCTCCCATGATTACTTTGCCGAGCTTCCTCTATGATGGTGTGATACGACCTTCAACATATGGTCTTCAGCAGATTTTTAAAGTTGCCAAACTGTCTTAGGCTAAGGATTTTTCCCTACGAATGCCTACAGATAAGGACCCCACCCTCATTTAGCAGGGTCCAGAATTACCTGCAGTAATCCTCTATACAGAACCTGGGCGTTCGTGGGCGTTCATGGGCTCATGGTAAAAGCTGCAAACTAAGAATGGGATGTTTAAATTCCCACTCCCAAAGGCCTGGCCTGGCTGCAAAGCAAAGCAAAGCAAAGCACAAGGCCTTATTTCTGTTCCCCAATTTGAGGAAAAAACGAATACATTGATCAATGAATACAAGGCTTTGCTCCTATTTTACCTACTTGAGCAAAAGGAGGGGGAGATAAGGTGGGGGGCAAGATTTCTAAATTTGGGCTTATAATGCAAAAAATAAAATACTTACATTATTCCTGTAATTTTGAAGTCAAAATAATCTTTCTAAATGAAAAAAATAAAATGTTGTATTTTTTTCCACCTAAAAGTACTTTAAAGGCGTTGGCTGGATTCGAACCCCTACACAGGGCTAGCCTGCTGCACCAAAGGCACTTGATCTTGCCACTGAGCTATAGCTCCTTGATGGGTTTTGACTGTGCCACAGACCCTATCACCAACATAAAGGTTGTGATGTCATTCCTTATGGCTTCCACTGTAAAGGACACTTCATATCCATGATATAGGGAAGATTTGACATGCTAGAGATATGGAAGCCCGTGTGGTCCAGTGGGTAAGTTCCTGACTTCCACCCAGACAACCAGGGTTCGAATCCTGGGCTCGGCACCAGTTGACTGATGGCGGCAAAGCAGAGGTAAGTCGGAGATGGCTGCTAAATTGGTAAGTAATATGTATGTGTGTATAGAGCATAGCTGGACTTGTGAATGGTGGATTGTAAAGTGGCTGTAAGTGTGTATGTGCGTACATGCAGAGAGAGCAAGGATAGGTGCAGGCTGTGTCAAAGGGTGGGAATAGAGGGAGCACATGAGGTGGGGGCGGAGCAAGAAGGGCAGGCTAAGAGAGGTGCAGAAAGAGGGGGAGTAGGCGGAGCCTAGGAGGAGAGGAGGGGGGTTGATGGGACTTAGAGGAGAATGGGGGGGAGGAGCAAGAAGGGAAGGCTGAGAGAGAGGGATAGCAGAGGGGGCTGGTAGGACCTAGAGGAGAAAGGGGGACGTAGATGGAGCAGGGGGAGAGAGCAAAAGTAGGTGGTATCGTAGTGGCAGTGATGCAGGAGAAGAAGAGGTCGAGGAGGAGTCTAGGCAGGTGAGCAAGAGGTGGTACAGGAGAGGAAGCATAGGGCTGCAAAGCCCATGCTGGCAGAGTGCTCCCCCTCCCAGCACACAAACAGGGTGATTACAAAGGAGGGGGTTTTGGTGATGGAACCATCATTTTTATGCTCCCCTCCAATCTCCAGGTTGCAGGTAGTGGGAAGGGAGGGGGGGGGTCAAATTTGGGGGTGCAGTGTCAAAAGGGGTGTTGGGGTGCATTATTACAGGGGTGGTAGGAGACGCAGAATGATGCAGCTTGTGTTTTTCGGGAGTGCTACATATATTCTTGTTTATTGCGCCCTTTCTTTCGAGCGGCGGTATCACTAAAGGCTAGGGGCAAAGGGGGAGGGGAGGACTTGGGGTTCAGCTTTCAGGCAGGTAATGGTATTGAGACGGGAAACAAGGAACATGTGTTAGGATTCTTGGGAGATGGTCTTCCCATGATTTCATTGCCCCGTTGCAGCACATGTCATATGGTCTCTTGGGATGGTTTTTCTAGGCCTCATAACCCCAAAAGAGTGCCTGGCTTTTCGGCTGTAAGGACACTTCTAAAGAGTGTGCTTTTGATATTCTGGTAAGCGCCTCCCCAACTGTGCACATCTATGCACCGTACATGGCAAATCCTTCATCCTGCAAAGCATCATATCACTAACCGAAGCTTTGAGATGGTGTGAGTATATTCATTTTGGGGTGAATACTCTTCCGTGCTTCTCCCACCTGAGGACTGTGGGTCTGTTGTTCTTCTTTCGCATGTCCCTTCAAAGAGACAGAAGGCACACTCACTCTATCTCTCTGCAAGCATCTATGCTTTGACACTTTTATATTGCAGTTTTCCTTCCAAATCCCGTGCCCCCTTCACCACATATACAGGCCAATCATTTCTTAATACTCATTCACTCTGTCATTCCAGTCCTCTACTCTATAGGCTGACGAAAAAACAACAAGAACAAGAAGTTGTTCAGCAAACAGATTTAAAGTCTCTCTGTGGATTTATCTTCATGCTGCTGCCCTCTAGTAATGCTACATGGCAACTGCAGCATAATAATAGGGTTGAGAAAGGGGCTGTCCTATGCAAATAATGTTCTCCAATGATTACTTTGCCGAGCTTCCTCTATGATGGTGTGATACGACCTTCAACATATGGTCTTCAGCAGATTTTTAAAGTTGCCAAACTGTCTTAGGCTAAGGATTTTTCCCTATGAATGCCTACAGATAAGGACCCACCCTCATTTAGCAGGGTCCAGAATTACCTGCAGTAATCCTCTATACAGAACCTGGGTGTTTGTGGGCGTTCATGGGCTCATGGTAAAAGCTGCAGACTAAGAATGGGATGTTTAAATTCCCAGTCCCAAAGGCCTGGCCTGGCTGCAAAGCAAAGCAAAGCAAAGCACAAGGCCTTATTTCTGTTCCCCAATTTGAGGAAAAAACGAATACATTGATCAATGAATACAAGGCTTTGCTCCTATTTTACCTACTTGAGCAAAAGGAGGGGGAGATAAGGTGGGGGGCAAGATTTCTAAATTTGGGCTTATAATGCAAAAAATAAAATACTTACATTATTCCTGTAATTTTGAAGTCAAAATAATCTTTCTAAATGAAAAAAATAAAATGTTGTATTTTTTTCCACCTAAAAGTACTTTAAAGGCGTTGGCTGGATTCGAACCCCTACACAGGGCTAGCCTGCTGCACCAAAGGCACTTGATCTTGCCACTGAGCTATAGCTCCTTGATGGGTTTTGACTGTGCCACAGACCCTATCACCAACATAAAGGTTGTGATGTCATTCCTTATGGCTTCCACTGTAAAGGACACTTCATATCCATGATATAGGGAAGATTTGACATGCTAGAGATATGGAAGCCCGTGTGGTCCAGTGGGTAAGTTCCTGACTTCCACCCAGACAACCAGGGTTCGAATCCTGGGCTCGGCACCAGTTGACTGATGGCGGCAAAGCAGAGGTAAGTCGGAGATGGCTGCTAAATTGGTAAGTAATATGTATGTGTGTATAGAGCATAGCTGGACTTGTGAATGGTGGATTGTAAAGTGGCTGTAAGTGTGTATGTGCGTACATGCAGAGAGAGCAAGGATAGGTGCAGGCTGTGTCAAAGGGTGGGAATAGAGGGAGCACATGAGGTGGGGGCGGAGCAAGAAGGGCAGGCTAAGAGAGGTGCAGAAAGAGGGGGAGTAGGCGGAGCCTAGGAGGAGAGGAGGGGGGTTGATGGGACTTAGAGGAGAATGGGGGGGAGGAGCAAGAAGGGAAGGCTGAGAGAGAGGGATAGCAGAGGTGGCTGGTAGGACCTAGAGGAGAAAGGGGGACGTAGATGGAGCAGGGGGAGAGAGCAAGAGTAGGTGGTATCGTAGTGGCAGTGATGCAGGAGAAGAAGAGGTCGAGGAGGAGTCTAGGCAGGTGCGCAAGAGGTGGTACAGGAGAGGAAGCATAGGGCTGCAAAGCCCATGCTGGCAGAGTGCTCCCCCTCCCAGCACACAAACAGGGTGATTACAAAGGAGGGGGTTTTGGTGATGGAACCATCATTTTTATGCTCCCCTCCAATCTCCAGGTTGCAGGTAGTGGGAAGGGAGGGGGGGGGTCAAATTTGGGGGTGCAGTGTCAAAAGGGGTGTTGGGGTGCATTATTACAGGGGTGGTAGGAGACGCAGAATGATGCAGCTTGTGTTTTTCGGGAGTGCTACATATATTCTTGTTTATTGCGCCCTTTCTTTCGAGCGGCGGTATCACTAAAGGCTAGGGGCAAAGGGGGAGGGGAGGACTTGGGGTTCAGCTTTCAGGCAGGTAATGGTATTGAGACGGGAAACAAGGAACATGTGTTAGGATTCTTGGGAGATGGTCTCCCCATGATTTCATTGCCCCGTTGCAGCACATGTCATATGGTCTCTTGGGATGGTTTTTCTAGGCCTCATAACCCCAAAAGAGTGCCTGGCTTTTCGGCTGTAAGGACACTTCTAAAGAGTGTGCTTTTGATATTCTGGTAAGCGCCTCCCCAACTGTGCACATCTATGCACCGTACATGGCAAATCCTTCATCCTGCAAAGCATCATATCACTAACCGAAGCTTTGAGATGGTGTGAGTATATTCATTTTGGGGTGAATACTCTTCCGTGCTTCTCCCACCTGAGGACTGTGGGTCTGTTGTTCTTCTTTCGCATGTCCCTTCAAAGAGACAGAAGGCACACTCACTCTATCTCTCTGCAAGCATCTATGCTTTGACACTTTTATATTGCAGTTTTCCTTCCAAATCCCGTGCCCCCTTCACCACATATACAGGCCAATCATTTCTTAATACTCATTCACTCTGTCATTCCAGTCCTCTACTCTATAGGCTGACGAAAAAACAACAAGAACAAGAAGTTGTTCAGCAAACAGATTTAAAGTCTCTCTGTGGATTTATCTTCATGCTGCTGCCCTCTAGTAATGCTACATGGCAACTGCAGCATAATAATAGGGTTGAGAAAGGGGCTGTCCTATGCAAATAATGTTCTCCCATGATTACTTTGCCGAGCTTCCTCTATGATGGTGTGATACGACCTTCAACATATGGTCTTCAGCAGATTTTTAAAGTTGCCAAACTGTCTTAGGCTAAGGATTTTTCCCTACGAATGCCTACAGATAAGGACCCCACCCTCATTTAGCAGGGTCCAGAATTACCTGCAGTAATCCTCTATACAGAACCTGGGCGTTCGTGGGCGTTCATGGGCTCATGGTAAAAGCTGCAAACTAAGAATGGGATGTTTAAATTCCCACTCCCAAAGGCCTGGCCTGGCTGCAAAGCAAAGCAAAGCAAAGCACAAGGCCTTATTTCTGTTCCCCAATTTGAGGAAAAAACGAATACATTGATCAATGAATACAAGGCTTTGCTCCTATTTTACCTACTTGAGCAAAAGGAGGGGGAGATAAGGTGGGGGGCAAGATTTCTAAATTTGGGCTTATAATGCAAAAAATAAAATACTTACATTATTCCTGTAATTTTGAAGTCAAAATAATCTTTCTAAATGAAAAAAATAAAATGTTGTATTTTTTTCCACCTAAAAGTACTTTAAAGGCGTTGGCTGGATTCGAACCCCTACACAGGGCTAGCCTGCTGCACCAAAGGCACTTGATCTTGCCACTGAGCTATAGCTCCTTGATGGGTTTTGACTGTGACACAGACCCTATCACCAACATAAAGGTTGTGATGTCATTCCTTATGGCTTCCACTGTAAAGGACACTTCATATCCATGATATAGGGAAGATTTGACATGCTAGAGATATGGAAGCCCGTGTGGTCCAGTGGGTAAGTTCCTGACTTCCACCCAGACAACCAGGGTTCGAATCCTGGGCTCGGCACCAGTTGACTGATGGCGGCAAAGCAGAGGTAAGTCGGAGATGGCTGCTAAATTGGTAAGTAATATGTATGTGTGTATAGAGCATAGCTGGACTTGTGAATGGTGGATTGTAAAGTGGCTGTAAGTGTGTATGTGCGTACATGCAGAGAGAGCAAGGATAGGTGCAGGCTGTGTCAAAGGGTGGGAATAGAGGGAGCACATGAGGTGGGGGCGGAGCAAGAAGGGCAGGCTAAGAGAGGTGCAGAAAGAGGGGGAGTAGGCGGAGCCTAGGAGGAGAGGAGGGGGGTTGATGGGACTTAGAGGAGAATGGGGGGGAGGAGCAAGAAGGGAAGGCTGAGAGAGAGGGATAGCAGAGGGGGCTGGTAGGACCTAGAGGAGAAAGGGGGACGTAGATGGAGCAGGGGGAGAGAGCAAGAGTAGGTGGTATCGTAGTGGCAGTGATGCAGGAGAAGAAGAGGTCGAGGAGGAGTCTAGGCAGGTGAGCAAGAGGTGGTACAGGAGAGGAAGCATAGGGCTGCAAAGCCCATGCTGGCAGAGTGCTCCCCCTCCCAGCACACAAACAGGGTGATTACAAAGGAGGGGGTTTTGGTGATGGAACCATCATTTTTATGCTCCCCTCCAATCTCCAGGTTGCAGGTAGTGGGAAGGGAGGGGGGGGGTCAAATTTGGGGGTGCAGTGTCAAAAGGGGTGTTGGGGTGCATTATTACAGGGGTGGTAGGAGACGCAGAATGATGCAGCTTGTGTTTTTCGGGAGTGCTACATATATTCTTGTTTATTGCGCCCTTTCTTTCGAGCGGCGGTATCACTAAAGGCTAGGGGCAAAGGGGGAGGGGAGGACTTGGGGTTCAGCTTTCAGGCAGGTAATGGTATTGAGACGGGAAACAAGGAACATGTGTTAGGATTCTTGGGAGATGGTCTTCCCATGATTTCATTGCCCCGTTGCAGCACATGTCATATGGTCTCTTGGGATGGTTTTTCTAGGCCTCATAACCCCAAAAGAGTGCCTGGCTTTTCGGCTGTAAGGACACTTCTAAAGAGTGTGCTTTTGATATTCTGGTAAGCGCCTCCCCAACTGTGCACATCTATGCACCGTACATGGCAAATCCTTCATCCTGCAAAGCATCATATCACTAACCGAAGCTTTGAGATGGTGTGAGTATATTCATTTTGGGGTGAATACTCTTCCGTGCTTCTCCCACCTGAGGACTGTGGGTCTGTTGTTCTTCTTTCGCATGTCCCTTCAAAGAGACAGAAGGCACACTCACTCTATCTCTCTGCAAGCATCTATGCTTTGACACTTTTATATTGCAGTTTTCCTTCCAAATCCCGTGCCCCCTTCACCACATATACAGGCCAATCATTTCTTAATACTCATTCACTCTGTCATTCCAGTCCTCTACTCTATAGGCTGACGAAAAAACAACAAGAACAAGAAGTTGTTCAGCAAACAGATTTAAAGTCTCTCTGTGGATTTATCTTCATGCTGCTGCCCTCTAGTAATGCTACATGGCAACTGCAGCATAATAATAGGGTTGAGAAAGGGGCTGTCCTATGCAAATAATGTTCTCCCATGATTACTTTGCCGAGCTTCCTCTATGATGGTGTGATACGACCTTCAACATATGGTCTTCAGCAGATTTTTAAAGTTGCCAAACTGTCTTAGGCTAAGGATTTTTCCCTACGAATGCCTACAGATAAGGACCCCACCCTCATTTAGCAGGGTCCAGAATTACCTGCAGTAATCCTCTATACAGAACCTGGGCGTTCGTGGGCGTTCATGGGCTCATGGTAAAAGCTGCAAACTAAGAATGGGATGTTTAAATTCCCACTCCCAAAGGCCTGGCCTGGCTGCAAAGCAAAGCAAAGCAAAGCACAAGGCCTTATTTCTGTTCCCCAATTTGAGGAAAAAACGAATACATTGATCAATGAATACAAGGCTTTGCTCCTATTTTACCTACTTGAGCAAAAGGAGGGGGAGATAAGGTGGGGGGCAAGATTTCTAAATTTGGGCTTATAATGCAAAAAATAAAATACTTACATTATTCCTGTAATTTTGAAGTCAAAATAATCTTTCTAAATGAAAAAAATAAAATGTTGTATTTTTTTCCACCTAAAAGTACTTTAAAGGCGTTGGCTGGATTCGAACCCCTACACAGGGCTAGCCTGCTGCACCAAAGGCACTTGATCTTGCCACTGAGCTATAGCTCCTTGATGGGTTTTGACTGTGCCACAGACCCTATCACCAACATAAAGGTTGTGATGTCATTCCTTATGGCTTCCACTGTAAAGGACACTTCATATCCATGATATAGGGAAGATTTGACATGCTAGAGCTATGGAAGCCCGTGTGGTCCAGTGGGTAAGTTCCTGACTTCCACCCAGACAACCAGGGTTCGAATCCTGGGCTCGGCACCAGTTGACTGATGGCGGCAAAGCAGAGGTAAGTCGGAGATGGCTGCTAAATTGGTAAGTAATATGTATGTGTGTATAGAGCATAGCTGGACTTGTGAATGGTGGATTGTAAAGTGGCTGTAAGTGTGTATGTGCGTACATGCAGAGAGAGCAAGGATAGGTGCAGGCTGTGTCAAAGGGTGGGAATAGAGGGAGCACATGAGGTGGGGGCGGAGCAAGAAGGGCAGGCTAAGAGAGGTGCAGAAAGAGGGGGAGTAGGCGGAGCCTAGGAGGAGAGGAGGGGGGTTGATGGGACTTAGAGGAGAATGGGGGGGAGGAGCAAGAAGGGAAGGCTGAGAGAGAGGGATAGCAGAGGGGGCTGGTAGGACCTAGAGGAGAAAGGGGGACGTAGATGGAGCAGGGGGAGAGAGCAAGAGTAGGTGGTATCGTAGTGGCAGTGATGCAGGAGAAGAAGAGGTCGAGGAGGAGTCTAGGCAGGTGAGCAAGAGGTGGTACAGGAGAGGAAGCATAGGGCTGCAAAGCCCATGCTGGCAGAGTGCTCCCCCTCCCAGCACACAAACAGGGTGATTACAAAGGAGGGGGTTTTGGTGATGGAACCATCATTTTTATGCTCCCCTCCAATCTCCAGGTTGCAGGTAGTGGGAAGGGAGGGGGGGGGTCAAATTTGGGGGTGCAGTGTCAAAAGGGGTGTTGGGGTGCATTATTACAGGGGTGGTAGGAGACGCAGAATGATGCAGCTTGTGTTTTTCGGGAGTGCTACATATATTCTTGTTTATTGCGCCCTTTCTTTCGAGCGGCGGTATCACTAAAGGCTAGGGGCAAAGGGGGAGGGGAGGACTTGGGGTTCAGCTTTCAGGCAGGTAATGGTATTGAGACGGGAAACAAGGAACATGTGTTAGGATTCTTGGGAGATGGTCTTCCCATGATTTCATTGCCCCGTTGCAGCACATGTCATATGGTCTCTTGGGATGGTTTTTCTAGGCCTCATAACCCCAAAAGAGTGCCTGGCTTTTCGGCTGTAAGGACACTTCTAAAGAGTGTGCTTTTGATATTCTGGTAAGCGCCTCCCCAACTGTGCACATCTATGCACCGTACATGGCAAATCCTTCATCCTGCAAAGCATCATATCACTAACCGAAGCTTTGAGATGGTGTGAGTATATTCATTTTGGGGTGAATACTCTTCCGTGCTTCTCCCACCTGAGGACTGTGGGTCTGTTGTTCTTCTTTCGCATGTCCCTTCAAAGAGACAGAAGGCACACTCACTCTATCTCTCTGCAAGCATCTATGCTTTGACACTTTTATATTGCAGTTTTCCTTCCAAATCCCGTGCCCCCTTCACCACATATACAGGCCAATCATTTCTTAATACTCATTCACTCTGTCATTCCAGTCCTCTACTCTATAGGCTGACGAAAAAACAACAAGAACAAGAAGTTGTTCAGCAAACAGATTTAAAGTCTCTCTGTGGATTTATCTTCATGCTGCTGCCCTCTAGTAATGCTACATGGCAACTGCAGCATAATAATAGGGTTGAGAAAGGGGCTGTCCTATGCAAATAATGTTCTCCAATGATTACTTTGCCGAGCTTCCTCTATGATGGTGTGATACGACCTTCAACATATGGTCTTCAGCAGATTTTTAAAGTTGCCAAACTGTCTTAGGCTAAGGATTTTTCCCTATGAATGCCTACAGATAAGGACCCACCCTCATTTAGCAGGGTCCAGAATTACCTGCAGTAATCCTCTATACAGAACCTGGGTGTTTGTGGGCGTTCATGGGCTCATGGTAAAAGCTGCAGACTAAGAATGGGATGTTTAAATTCCCAGTCCCAAAGGCCTGGCCTGGCTGCAAAGCAAAGCAAAGCAAAGCACAAGGCCTTATTTCTGTTCCCCAATTTGAGGAAAAAACGAATACATTGATCAATGAATACAAGGCTTTGCTCCTATTTTACCTACTTGAGCAAAAGGAGGGGGAGATAAGGTGGGGGGCAAGATTTCTAAATTTGGGCTTATAATGCAAAAAATAAAATACTTACATTATTCCTGTAATTTTGAAGTCAAAATAATCTTTCTAAATGAAAAAAATAAAATGTTGTATTTTTTTCCACCTAAAAGTACTTTAAAGGCGTTGGCTGGATTCGAACCCCTACACAGGGCTAGCCTGCTGCACCAAAGGCACTTGATCTTGCCACTGAGCTATAGCTCCTTGATGGGTTTTGACTGTGCCACAGACCCTATCACCAACATAAAGGTTGTGATGTCATTCCTTATGGCTTCCACTGTAAAGGACACTTCATATCCATGATATAGGGAAGATTTGACATGCTAGAGATATGGAAGCCCGTGTGGTCCAGTGGGTAAGTTCCTGACTTCCACCCAGACAACCAGGGTTCGAATCCTGGGCTCGGCACCAGTTGACTGATGGCGGCAAAGCAGAGGTAAGTCGGAGATGGCTGCTAAATTGGTAAGTAATATGTATGTGTGTATAGAGCATAGCTGGACTTGTGAATGGTGGATTGTAAAGTGGCTGTAAGTGTGTATGTGCGTACATGCAGAGAGAGCAAGGATAGGTGCAGGCTGTGTCAAAGGGTGGGAATAGAGGGAGCACATGAGGTGGGGGCGGAGCAAGAAGGGCAGGCTAAGAGAGGTGCAGAAAGAGGGGGAGTAGGCGGAGCCTAGGAGGAGAGGAGGGGGGTTGATGGGACTTAGAGGAGAATGGGGGGGAGGAGCAAGAAGGGAAGGCTGAGAGAGAGGGATAGCAGAGGTGGCTGGTAGGACCTAGAGGAGAAAGGGGGACGTAGATGGAGCAGGGGGAGAGAGCAAGAGTAGGTGGTATCGTAGTGGCAGTGATGCAGGAGAAGAAGAGGTCGAGGAGGAGTCTAGGCAGGTGCGCAAGAGGTGGTACAGGAGAGGAAGCATAGGGCTGCAAAGCCCATGCTGGCAGAGTGCTCCCCCTCCCAGCACACAAACAGGGTGATTACAAAGGAGGGGGTTTTGGTGATGGAACCATCATTTTTATGCTCCCCTCCAATCTCCAGGTTGCAGGTAGTGGGAAGGGAGGGGGGGGGTCAAATTTGGGGGTGCAGTGTCAAAAGGGGTGTTGGGGTGCATTATTACAGGGGTGGTAGGAGACGCAGAATGATGCAGCTTGTGTTTTTCGGGAGTGCTACATATATTCTTGTTTATTGCGCCCTTTCTTTCGAGCGGCGGTATCACTAAAGGCTAGGGGCAAAGGGGGAGGGGAGGACTTGGGGTTCAGCTTTCAGGCAGGTAATGGTATTGAGACGGGAAACAAGGAACATGTGTTAGGATTCTTGGGAGATGGTCTTCCCATGATTTCATTGCCCCGTTGCAGCACATGTCATATGGTCTCTTGGGATGGTTTTTCTAGGCCTCATAACCCCAAAAGAGTGCCTGGCTTTTCGGCTGTAAGGACACTTCTAAAGAGTGTGCTTTTGATATTCTGGTAAGCGCCTCCCCAACTGTGCACATCTATGCACCGTACATGGCAAATCCTTCATCCTGCAAAGCATCATATCACTAACCGAAGCTTTGAGATGGTGTGAGTATATTCATTTTGGGGTGAATACTCTTCCGTGCTTCTCCCACCTGAGGACTGTGGGTCTGTTGTTCTTCTTTCGCATGTCCCTTCAAAGAGACAGAAGGCACACTCACTCTATCTCTCTGCAAGCATCTATGCTTTGACACTTTTATATTGCAGTTTTCCTTCCAAATCCCGTGCCCCCTTCACCACATATACAGGCCAATCATTTCTTAATACTCATTCACTCTGTCATTCCAGTCCTCTACTCTATAGGCTGACGAAAAAACAACAAGAACAAGAAGTTGTTCAGCAAACAGATTTAAAGTCTCTCTGTGGATTTATCTTCATGCTGCTGCCCTCTAGTAATGCTACATGGCAACTGCAGCATAATAATAGGGTTGAGAAAGGGGCTGTCCTATGCAAATAATGTTCTCCAATGATTACTTTGCCGAGCTTCCTCTATGATGGTGTGATACGACCTTCAACATATGGTCTTCAGCAGATTTTTAAAGTTGCCAAACTGTCTTAGGCTAAGGATTTTTCCCTATGAATGCCTACAGATAAGGACCCACCCTCATTTAGCAGGGTCCAGAATTACCTGCAGTAATCCTCTATACAGAACCTGGGTGTTTGTGGGCGTTCATGGGCTCATGGTAAAAGCTGCAGACTAAGAATGGGATGTTTAAATTCCCAGTCCCAAAGGCCTGGCCTGGCTGCAAAGCAAAGCAAAGCAAAGCACAAGGCCTTATTTCTGTTCCCCAATTTGAGGAAAAAACGAATACATTGATCAATGAATACAAGGCTTTGCTCCTATTTTACCTACTTGAGCAAAAGGAGGGGGAGATAAGGTGGGGGGCAAGATTTCTAAATTTGGGCTTATAATGCAAAAAATAAAATACTTACATTATTCCTGTAATTTTGAAGTCAAAATAATCTTTCTAAATGAAAAAAATAAAATGTTGTATTTTTTTCCACCTAAAAGTACTTTAAAGGCGTTGGCTGGATTCGAACCCCTACACAGGGCTAGCCTGCTGCACCAAAGGCACTTGATCTTGCCACTGAGCTATAGCTCCTTGATGGGTTTTGACTGTGCCACAGACCCTATCACCAACATAAAGGTTGTGATGTCATTCCTTATGGCTTCCACTGTAAAGGACACTTCATATCCATGATATAGGGAAGATTTGACATGCTAGAGATATGGAAGCCCGTGTGGTCCAGTGGGTAAGTTCCTGACTTCCACCCAGACAACCAGGGTTCGAATCCTGGGCTCGGCACCAGTTGACTGATGGCGGCAAAGCAGAGGTAAGTCGGAGATGGCTGCTAAATTGGTAAGTAATATGTATGTGTGTATAGAGCATAGCTGGACTTGTGAATGGTGGATTGTAAAGTGGCTGTAAGTGTGTATGTGCGTACATGCAGAGAGAGCAAGGATAGGTGCAGGCTGTGTCAAAGGGTGGGAATAGAGGGAGCACATGAGGTGGGGGCGGAGCAAGAAGGGCAGGCTAAGAGAGGTGCAGAAAGAGGGGGAGTAGGCGGAGCCTAGGAGGAGAGGAGGGGGGTTGATGGGACTTAGAGGAGAATGGGGGGGAGGAGCAAGAAGGGAAGGCTGAGAGAGAGGGATAGCAGAGGGGGCTGGTAGGACCTAGAGGAGAAAGGGGGACGTAGATGGAGCAGGGGGAGAGAGCAAGAGTAGGTGGTATCGTAGTGGCAGTGATGCAGGAGAAGAAGAGGTCGAGGAGGAGTCTAGGCAGGTGAGCAAGAGGTGGTACAGGAGAGGAAGCATAGGGCTGCAAAGCCCATGCTGGCAGAGTGCTCCCCCTCCCAGCACACAAACAGGGTGATTACAAAGGAGGGGGTTTTGGTGATGGAACCATCATTTTTATGCTCCCCTCCAATCTCCAGGTTGCAGGTAGTGGGAAGGGAGGGGGGGGGTCAAATTTGGGGGTGCAGTGTCAAAAGGGGTGTTGGGGTGCATTATTACAGGGGTGGTAGGAGACGCAGAATGATGCAGCTTGTGTTTTTCGGGAGTGCTACATATATTCTTGTTTATTGCGCCCTTTCTTTCGAGCGGCGGTATCACTAAAGGCTAGGGGCAAAGGGGGAGGGGAGGACTTGGGGTTCAGCTTTCAGGCAGGTAATGGTATTGAGACGGGAAACAAGGAACATGTGTTAGGATTCTTGGGAGATGGTCTCCCCATGATTTCATTGCCCCGTTGCAGCACATGTTATATGGTCTCTTGGGATGGTTTTTCTAGGCCTCATAACCCCAAAAGAGTGCCTGGCTTTTCGGCTGTAAGGACACTTCTAAAGAGTGTGCTTTTGATATTCTGGTAAGCGCCTCCCCAACTGTGCACATCTATGCACCGTACATGGCAAATCCTTCATCCTGCAAAGCATCATATCACTAACCGAAGCTTTGAGATGGTGTGAGTATATTCATTTTGGGGTGAATACTCTTCCGTGCTTCTCCCACCTGAGGACTGTGGGTCTGTTGTTCTTCTTTCGCATGTCCCTTCAAAGAGACAGAAGGCACACTCACTCTATCTCTCTGCAAGCATCTATGCTTTGACACTTTTATATTGCAGTTTTCCTTCCAAATCCCGTGCCCCCTTCACCACATATACAGGCCAATCATTTCTTAATACTCATTCACTCTGTCATTCCAGTCCTCTACTCTATAGGCTGACGAAAAAACAACAAGAACAAGAAGTTGTTCAGCAAACAGATTTAAAGTCTCTCTGTGGATTTATCTTCATGCTGCTGCCCTCTAGTAATGCTACATGGCAACTGCAGCATAATAATAGGGTTGAGAAAGGGGCTGTCCTATGCAAATAATGTTCTCCAATGATTACTTTGCCGAGCTTCCTCTATGATGGTGTGATACGACCTTCAACATATGGTCTTCAGCAGATTTTTAAAGTTGCCAAACTGTCTTAGGCTAAGGATTTTTCCCTATGAATGCCTACAGATAAGGACCCACCCTCATTTAGCAGGGTCCAGAATTACCTGCAGTAATCCTCTATACAGAACCTGGGTGTTTGTGGGCGTTCATGGGCTCATGGTAAAAGCTGCAGACTAAGAATGGGATGTTTAAATTCCCAGTCCCAAAGGCCTGGCCTGGCTGCAAAGCAAAGCAAAGCAAAGCACAAGGCCTTATTTCTGTTCCCCAATTTGAGGAAAAAACGAATACATTGATCAATGAATACAAGGCTTTGCTCCTATTTTACCTACTTGAGCAAAAGGAGGGGGAGATAAGGTGGGGGGCAAGATTTCTAAATTTGGGCTTATAATGCAAAAAATAAAATACTTACATTATTCCTGTAATTTTGAAGTCAAAATAATCTTTCTAAATGAAAAAAATAAAATGTTGTATTTTTTTCCACCTAAAAGTACTTTAAAGGCGTTGGCTGGATTCGAACCCCTACACAGGGCTAGCCTGCTGCACCAAAGGCACTTGATCTTGCCACTGAGCTATAGCTCCTTGATGGGTTTTGACTGTGCCACAGACCCTATCACCAACATAAAGGTTGTGATGTCATTCCTTATGGCTTCCACTGTAAAGGACACTTCATATCCATGATATAGGGAAGATTTGACATGCTAGAGATATGGAAGCCCGTGTGGTCCAGTGGGTAAGTTCCTGACTTCCACCCAGACAACCAGGGTTCGAATCCTGGGCTCGGCACCAGTTGACTGATGGCGGCAAAGCAGAGGTAAGTCGGAGATGGCTGCTAAATTGGTAAGTAATATGTATGTGTGTATAGAGCATAGCTGGACTTGTGAATGGTGGATTGTAAAGTGGCTGTAAGTGTGTATGTGCGTACATGCAGAGAGAGCAAGGATAGGTGCAGGCTGTGTCAAAGGGTGGGAATAGAGGGAGCACATGAGGTGGGGGCGGAGCAAGAAGGGCAGGCTAAGAGAGGTGCAGAAAGAGGGGGAGTAGGCGGAGCCTAGGAGGAGAGGAGGGGGGTTGATGGGACTTAGAGGAGAATGGGGGGGAGGAGCAAGAAGGGAAGGCTGAGAGAGAGGGATAGCAGAGGTGGCTGGTAGGACCTAGAGGAGAAAGGGGGACGTAGATGGAGCAGGGGGAGAGAGCAAGAGTAGGTGGTATCGTAGTGGCAGTGATGCAGGAGAAGAAGAGGTCGAGGAGGAGTCTAGGCAGGTGCGCAAGAGGTGGTACAGGAGAGGAAGCATAGGGCTGCAAAGCCCATGCTGGCAGAGTGCTCCCCCTCCCAGCACACAAACAGGGTGATTACAAAGGAGGGGGTTTTGGTGATGGAACCATCATTTTTATGCTCCCCTCCAATCTCCAGGTTGCAGGTAGTGGGAAGGGAGGGGGGGGGTCAAATTTGGGGGTGCAGTGTCAAAAGGGGTGTTGGGGTGCATTATTACAGGGGTGGTAGGAGACGCAGAATGATGCAGCTTGTGTTTTTCGGGAGTGCTACATATATTCTTGTTTATTGCGCCCTTTCTTTCGAGCGGCGGTATCACTAAAGGCTAGGGGCAAAGGGGGAGGGGAGGACTTGGGGTTCAGCTTTCAGGCAGGTAATGGTATTGAGACGGGAAACAAGGAACATGTGTTAGGATTCTTGGGAGATGGTCTCCCCATGATTTCATTGCCCCGTTGCAGCACATGTCATATGGTCTCTTGGGATGGTTTTTCTAGGCCTCATAACCCCAAAAGAGTGCCTGGCTTTTCGGCTGTAAGGACACTTCTAAAGAGTGTGCTTTTGATATTCTGGTAAGCGCCTCCCCAACTGTGCACATCTATGCACCGTACATGGCAAATCCTTCATCCTGCAAAGCATCATATCACTAACCGAAGCTTTGAGATGGTGTGAGTATATTCATTTTGGGGTGAATACTCTTCCGTGCTTCTCCCACCTGAGGACTGTGGGTCTGTTGTTCTTCTTTCGCATGTCCCTTCAAAGAGACAGAAGGCACACTCACTCTATCTCTCTGCAAGCATCTATGCTTTGACACTTTTATATTGCAGTTTTCCTTCCAAATCCCGTGCCCCCTTCACCACATATACAGGCCAATCATTTCTTAATACTCATTCACTCTGTCATTCCAGTCCTCTACTCTATAGGCTGACGAAAAAACAACAAGAACAAGAAGTTGTTCAGCAAACAGATTTAAAGTCTCTCTGTGGATTTATCTTCATGCTGCTGCCCTCTAGTAATGCTACATGGCAACTGCAGCATAATAATAGGGTTGAGAAAGGGGCTGTCCTATGCAAATAATGTTCTCCCATGATTACTTTGCCGAGCTTCCTCTATGATGGTGTGATACGACCTTCAACATATGGTCTTCAGCAGATTTTTAAAGTTGCCAAACTGTCTTAGGCTAAGGATTTTTCCCTACGAATGCCTACAGATAAGGACCCCACCCTCATTTAGCAGGGTCCAGAATTACCTGCAGTAATCCTCTATACAGAACCTGGGCGTTCGTGGGCGTTCATGGGCTCATGGTAAAAGCTGCAAACTAAGAATGGGATGTTTAAATTCCCACTCCCAAAGGCCTGGCCTGGCTGCAAAGCAAAGCAAAGCAAAGCACAAGGCCTTATTTCTGTTCCCCAATTTGAGGAAAAAACGAATACATTGATCAATGAATACAAGGCTTTGCTCCTATTTTACCTACTTGAGCAAAAGGAGGGGGAGATAAGGTGGGGGGCAAGATTTCTAAATTTGGGCTTATAATGCAAAAAATAAAATACTTACATTATTCCTGTAATTTTGAAGTCAAAATAATCTTTCTAAATGAAAAAAATAAAATGTTGTATTTTTTTCCACCTAAAAGTACTTTAAAGGCGTTGGCTGGATTCGAACCCCTACACAGGGCTAGCCTGCTGCACCAAAGGCACTTGATCTTGCCACTGAGCTATAGCTCCTTGATGGGTTTTGACTGTGACACAGACCCTATCACCAACATAAAGGTTGTGATGTCATTCCTTATGGCTTCCACTGTAAAGGACACTTCATATCCATGATATAGGGAAGATTTGACATGCTAGAGATATGGAAGCCCGTGTGGTCCAGTGGGTAAGTTCCTGACTTCCACCCAGACAACCAGGGTTCGAATCCTGGGCTCGGCACCAGTTGACTGATGGCGGCAAAGCAGAGGTAAGTCGGAGATGGCTGCTAAATTGGTAAGTAATATGTATGTGTGTATAGAGCATAGCTGGACTTGTGAATGGTGGATTGTAAAGTGGCTGTAAGTGTGTATGTGCGTACATGCAGAGAGAGCAAGGATAGGTGCAGGCTGTGTCAAAGGGTGGGAATAGAGGGAGCACATGAGGTGGGGGCGGAGCAAGAAGGGCAGGCTAAGAGAGGTGCAGAAAGAGGGGGAGTAGGCGGAGCCTAGGAGGAGAGGAGGGGGGTTGATGGGACTTAGAGGAGAATGGGGGGGAGGAGCAAGAAGGGAAGGCTGAGAGAGAGGGATAGCAGAGGGGGCTGGTAGGACCTAGAGGAGAAAGGGGGACGTAGATGGAGCAGGGGGAGAGAGCAAGAGTAGGTGGTATCGTAGTGGCAGTGATGCAGGAGAAGAAGAGGTCGAGGAGGAGTCTAGGCAGGTGAGCAAGAGGTGGTACAGGAGAGGAAGCATAGGGCTGCAAAGCCCATGCTGGCAGAGTGCTCCCCCTCCCAGCACACAAACAGGGTGATTACAAAGGAGGGGGTTTTGGTGATGGAACCATCATTTTTATGCTCCCCTCCAATCTCCAGGTTGCAGGTAGTGGGAAGGGAGGGGGGGGGTCAAATTTGGGGGTGCAGTGTCAAAAGGGGTGTTGGGGTGCATTATTACAGGGGTGGTAGGAGACGCAGAATGATGCAGCTTGTGTTTTTCGGGAGTGCTACATATATTCTTGTTTATTGCGCCCTTTCTTTCGAGCGGCGGTATCACTAAAGGCTAGGGGCAAAGGGGGAGGGGAGGACTTGGGGTTCAGCTTTCAGGCAGGTAATGGTATTGAGACGGGAAACAAGGAACATGTGTTAGGATTCTTGGGAGATGGTCTTCCCATGATTTCATTGCCCCGTTGCAGCACATGTCATATGGTCTCTTGGGATGGTTTTTCTAGGCCTCATAACCCCAAAAGAGTGCCTGGCTTTTCGGCTGTAAGGACACTTCTAAAGAGTGTGCTTTTGATATTCTGGTAAGCGCCTCCCCAACTGTGCACATCTATGCACCGTACATGGCAAATCCTTCATCCTGCAAAGCATCATATCACTAACCGAAGCTTTGAGATGGTGTGAGTATATTCATTTTGGGGTGAATACTCTTCCGTGCTTCTCCCACCTGAGGACTGTGGGTCTGTTGTTCTTCTTTCGCATGTCCCTTCAAAGAGACAGAAGGCACACTCACTCTATCTCTCTGCAAGCATCTATGCTTTGACACTTTTATATTGCAGTTTTCCTTCCAAATCCCGTGCCCCCTTCACCACATATACAGGCCAATCATTTCTTAATACTCATTCACTCTGTCATTCCAGTCCTCTACTCTATAGGCTGACGAAAAAACAACAAGAACAAGAAGTTGTTCAGCAAACAGATTTAAAGTCTCTCTGTGGATTTATCTTCATGCTGCTGCCCTCTAGTAATGCTACATGGCAACTGCAGCATAATAATAGGGTTGAGAAAGGGGCTGTCCTATGCAAATAATGTTCTCCCATGATTACTTTGCCGAGCTTCCTCTATGATGGTGTGATACGACCTTCAACATATGGTCTTCAGCAGATTTTTAAAGTTGCCAAACTGTCTTAGGCTAAGGATTTTTCCCTACGAATGCCTACAGATAAGGACCCCACCCTCATTTAGCAGGGTCCAGAATTACCTGCAGTAATCCTCTATACAGAACCTGGGCGTTCGTGGGCGTTCATGGGCTCATGGTAAAAGCTGCAAACTAAGAATGGGATGTTTAAATTCCCACTCCCAAAGGCCTGGCCTGGCTGCAAAGCAAAGCAAAGCAAAGCACAAGGCCTTATTTCTGTTCCCCAATTTGAGGAAAAAACGAATACATTGATCAATGAATACAAGGCTTTGCTCCTATTTTACCTACTTGAGCAAAAGGAGGGGGAGATAAGGTGGGGGGCAAGATTTCTAAATTTGGGCTTATAATGCAAAAAATAAAATACTTACATTATTCCTGTAATTTTGAAGTCAAAATAATCTTTCTAAATGAAAAAAATAAAATGTTGTATTTTTTTCCACCTAAAAGTACTTTAAAGGCGTTGGCTGGATTCGAACCCCTACACAGGGCTAGCCTGCTGCACCAAAGGCACTTGATCTTGCCACTGAGCTATAGCTCCTTGATGGGTTTTGACTGTGCCACAGACCCTATCACCAACATAAAGGTTGTGATGTCATTCCTTATGGCTTCCACTGTAAAGGACACTTCATATCCATGATATAGGGAAGATTTGACATGCTAGAGCTATGGAAGCCCGTGTGGTCCAGTGGGTAAGTTCCTGACTTCCACCCAGACAACCAGGGTTCGAATCCTGGGCTCGGCACCAGTTGACTGATGGCGGCAAAGCAGAGGTAAGTCGGAGATGGCTGCTAAATTGGTAAGTAATATGTATGTGTGTATAGAGCATAGCTGGACTTGTGAATGGTGGATTGTAAAGTGGCTGTAAGTGTGTATGTGCGTACATGCAGAGAGAGCAAGGATAGGTGCAGGCTGTGTCAAAGGGTGGGAATAGAGGGAGCACATGAGGTGGGGGCGGAGCAAGAAGGGCAGGCTAAGAGAGGTGCAGAAAGAGGGGGAGTAGGCGGAGCCTAGGAGGAGAGGAGGGGGGTTGATGGGACTTAGAGGAGAATGGGGGGGAGGAGCAAGAAGGGAAGGCTGAGAGAGAGGGATAGCAGAGGGGGCTGGTAGGACCTAGAGGAGAAAGGGGGACGTAGATGGAGCAGGGGGAGAGAGCAAGAGTAGGTGGTATCGTAGTGGCAGTGATGCAGGAGAAGAAGAGGTCGAGGAGGAGTCTAGGCAGGTGAGCAAGAGGTGGTACAGGAGAGGAAGCATAGGGCTGCAAAGCCCATGCTGGCAGAGTGCTCCCCCTCCCAGCACACAAACAGGGTGATTACAAAGGAGGGGGTTTTGGTGATGGAACCATCATTTTTATGCTCCCCTCCAATCTCCAGGTTGCAGGTAGTGGGAAGGGAGGGGGGGGGTCAAATTTGGGGGTGCAGTGTCAAAAGGGGTGTTGGGGTGCATTATTACAGGGGTGGTAGGAGACGCAGAATGATGCAGCTTGTGTTTTTCGGGAGTGCTACATATATTCTTGTTTATTGCGCCCTTTCTTTCGAGCGGCGGTATCACTAAAGGCTAGGGGCAAAGGGGGAGGGGAGGACTTGGGGTTCAGCTTTCAGGCAGGTAATGGTATTGAGACGGGAAACAAGGAACATGTGTTAGGATTCTTGGGAGATGGTCTTCCCATGATTTCATTGCCCCGTTGCAGCACATGTCATATGGTCTCTTGGGATGGTTTTTCTAGGCCTCATAACCCCAAAAGAGTGCCTGGCTTTTCGGCTGTAAGGACACTTCTAAAGAGTGTGCTTTTGATATTCTGGTAAGCGCCTCCCCAACTGTGCACATCTATGCACCGTACATGGCAAATCCTTCATCCTGCAAAGCATCATATCACTAACCGAAGCTTTGAGATGGTGTGAGTATATTCATTTTGGGGTGAATACTCTTCCGTGCTTCTCCCACCTGAGGACTGTGGGTCTGTTGTTCTTCTTTCGCATGTCCCTTCAAAGAGACAGAAGGCACACTCACTCTATCTCTCTGCAAGCATCTATGCTTTGACACTTTTATATTGCAGTTTTCCTTCCAAATCCCGTGCCCCCTTCACCACATATACAGGCCAATCATTTCTTAATACTCATTCACTCTGTCATTCCAGTCCTCTACTCTATAGGCTGACGAAAAAACAACAAGAACAAGAAGTTGTTCAGCAAACAGATTTAAAGTCTCTCTGTGGATTTATCTTCATGCTGCTGCCCTCTAGTAATGCTACATGGCAACTGCAGCATAATAATAGGGTTGAGAAAGGGGCTGTCCTATGCAAATAATGTTCTCCAATGATTACTTTGCCGAGCTTCCTCTATGATGGTGTGATACGACCTTCAACATATGGTCTTCAGCAGATTTTTAAAGTTGCCAAACTGTCTTAGGCTAAGGATTTTTCCCTATGAATGCCTACAGATAAGGACCCACCCTCATTTAGCAGGGTCCAGAATTACCTGCAGTAATCCTCTATACAGAACCTGGGTGTTTGTGGGCGTTCATGGGCTCATGGTAAAAGCTGCAGACTAAGAATGGGATGTTTAAATTCCCAGTCCCAAAGGCCTGGCCTGGCTGCAAAGCAAAGCAAAGCAAAGCACAAGGCCTTATTTCTGTTCCCCAATTTGAGGAAAAAACGAATACATTGATCAATGAATACAAGGCTTTGCTCCTATTTTACCTACTTGAGCAAAAGGAGGGGGAGATAAGGTGGGGGGCAAGATTTCTAAATTTGGGCTTATAATGCAAAAAATAAAATACTTACATTATTCCTGTAATTTTGAAGTCAAAATAATCTTTCTAAATGAAAAAAATAAAATGTTGTATTTTTTTCCACCTAAAAGTACTTTAAAGGCGTTGGCTGGATTCGAACCCCTACACAGGGCTAGCCTGCTGCACCAAAGGCACTTGATCTTGCCACTGAGCTATAGCTCCTTGATGGGTTTTGACTGTGCCACAGACCCTATCACCAACATAAAGGTTGTGATGTCATTCCTTATGGCTTCCACTGTAAAGGACACTTCATATCCATGATATAGGGAAGATTTGACATGCTAGAGATATGGAAGCCCGTGTGGTCCAGTGGGTAAGTTCCTGACTTCCACCCAGACAACCAGGGTTCGAATCCTGGGCTCGGCACCAGTTGACTGATGGCGGCAAAGCAGAGGTAAGTCGGAGATGGCTGCTAAATTGGTAAGTAATATGTATGTGTGTATAGAGCATAGCTGGACTTGTGAATGGTGGATTGTAAAGTGGCTGTAAGTGTGTATGTGCGTACATGCAGAGAGAGCAAGGATAGGTGCAGGCTGTGTCAAAGGGTGGGAATAGAGGGAGCACATGAGGTGGGGGCGGAGCAAGAAGGGCAGGCTAAGAGAGGTGCAGAAAGAGGGGGAGTAGGCGGAGCCTAGGAGGAGAGGAGGGGGGTTGATGGGACTTAGAGGAGAATGGGGGGGAGGAGCAAGAAGGGAAGGCTGAGAGAGAGGGATAGCAGAGGTGGCTGGTAGGACCTAGAGGAGAAAGGGGGACGTAGATGGAGCAGGGGGAGAGAGCAAGAGTAGGTGGTATCGTAGTGGCAGTGATGCAGGAGAAGAAGAGGTCGAGGAGGAGTCTAGGCAGGTGCGCAAGAGGTGGTACAGGAGAGGAAGCATAGGGCTGCAAAGCCCATGCTGGCAGAGTGCTCCCCCTCCCAGCACACAAACAGGGTGATTACAAAGGAGGGGGTTTTGGTGATGGAACCATCATTTTTATGCTCCCCTCCAATCTCCAGGTTGCAGGTAGTGGGAAGGGAGGGGGGGGGTCAAATTTGGGGGTGCAGTGTCAAAAGGGGTGTTGGGGTGCATTATTACAGGGGTGGTAGGAGACGCAGAATGATGCAGCTTGTGTTTTTCGGGAGTGCTACATATATTCTTGTTTATTGCGCCCTTTCTTTCGAGCGGCGGTATCACTAAAGGCTAGGGGCAAAGGGGGAGGGGAGGACTTGGGGTTCAGCTTTCAGGCAGGTAATGGTATTGAGACGGGAAACAAGGAACATGTGTTAGGATTCTTGGGAGATGGTCTTCCCATGATTTCATTGCCCCGTTGCAGCACATGTCATATGGTCTCTTGGGATGGTTTTTCTAGGCCTCATAACCCCAAAAGAGTGCCTGGCTTTTCGGCTGTAAGGACACTTCTAAAGAGTGTGCTTTTGATATTCTGGTAAGCGCCTCCCCAACTGTGCACATCTATGCACCGTACATGGCAAATCCTTCATCCTGCAAAGCATCATATCACTAACCGAAGCTTTGAGATGGTGTGAGTATATTCATTTTGGGGTGAATACTCTTCCGTGCTTCTCCCACCTGAGGACTGTGGGTCTGTTGTTCTTCTTTCGCATGTCCCTTCAAAGAGACAGAAGGCACACTCACTCTATCTCTCTGCAAGCATCTATGCTTTGACACTTTTATATTGCAGTTTTCCTTCCAAATCCCGTGCCCCCTTCACCACATATACAGGCCAATCATTTCTTAATACTCATTCACTCTGTCATTCCAGTCCTCTACTCTATAGGCTGACGAAAAAACAACAAGAACAAGAAGTTGTTCAGCAAACAGATTTAAAGTCTCTCTGTGGATTTATCTTCATGCTGCTGCCCTCTAGTAATGCTACATGGCAACTGCAGCATAATAATAGGGTTGAGAAAGGGGCTGTCCTATGCAAATAATGTTCTCCAATGATTACTTTGCCGAGCTTCCTCTATGATGGTGTGATACGACCTTCAACATATGGTCTTCAGCAGATTTTTAAAGTTGCCAAACTGTCTTAGGCTAAGGATTTTTCCCTATGAATGCCTACAGATAAGGACCCACCCTCATTTAGCAGGGTCCAGAATTACCTGCAGTAATCCTCTATACAGAACCTGGGTGTTTGTGGGCGTTCATGGGCTCATGGTAAAAGCTGCAGACTAAGAATGGGATGTTTAAATTCCCAGTCCCAAAGGCCTGGCCTGGCTGCAAAGCAAAGCAAAGCAAAGCACAAGGCCTTATTTCTGTTCCCCAATTTGAGGAAAAAACGAATACATTGATCAATGAATACAAGGCTTTGCTCCTATTTTACCTACTTGAGCAAAAGGAGGGGGAGATAAGGTGGGGGGCAAGATTTCTAAATTTGGGCTTATAATGCAAAAAATAAAATACTTACATTATTCCTGTAATTTTGAAGTCAAAATAATCTTTCTAAATGAAAAAAATAAAATGTTGTATTTTTTTCCACCTAAAAGTACTTTAAAGGCGTTGGCTGGATTCGAACCCCTACACAGGGCTAGCCTGCTGCACCAAAGGCACTTGATCTTGCCACTGAGCTATAGCTCCTTGATGGGTTTTGACTGTGCCACAGACCCTATCACCAACATAAAGGTTGTGATGTCATTCCTTATGGCTTCCACTGTAAAGGACACTTCATATCCATGATATAGGGAAGATTTGACATGCTAGAGATATGGAAGCCCGTGTGGTCCAGTGGGTAAGTTCCTGACTTCCACCCAGACAACCAGGGTTCGAATCCTGGGCTCGGCACCAGTTGACTGATGGCGGCAAAGCAGAGGTAAGTCGGAGATGGCTGCTAAATTGGTAAGTAATATGTATGTGTGTATAGAGCATAGCTGGACTTGTGAATGGTGGATTGTAAAGTGGCTGTAAGTGTGTATGTGCGTACATGCAGAGAGAGCAAGGATAGGTGCAGGCTGTGTCAAAGGGTGGGAATAGAGGGAGCACATGAGGTGGGGGCGGAGCAAGAAGGGCAGGCTAAGAGAGGTGCAGAAAGAGGGGGAGTAGGCGGAGCCTAGGAGGAGAGGAGGGGGGTTGATGGGACTTAGAGGAGAATGGGGGGGAGGAGCAAGAAGGGAAGGCTGAGAGAGAGGGATAGCAGAGGGGGCTGGTAGGACCTAGAGGAGAAAGGGGGACGTAGATGGAGCAGGGGGAGAGAGCAAGAGTAGGTGGTATCGTAGTGGCAGTGATGCAGGAGAAGAAGAGGTCGAGGAGGAGTCTAGGCAGGTGAGCAAGAGGTGGTACAGGAGAGGAAGCATAGGGCTGCAAAGCCCATGCTGGCAGAGTGCTCCCCCTCCCAGCACACAAACAGGGTGATTACAAAGGAGGGGGTTTTGGTGATGGAACCATCATTTTTATGCTCCCCTCCAATCTCCAGGTTGCAGGTAGTGGGAAGGGAGGGGGGGGGTCAAATTTGGGGGTGCAGTGTCAAAAGGGGTGTTGGGGTGCATTATTACAGGGGTGGTAGGAGACGCAGAATGATGCAGCTTGTGTTTTTCGGGAGTGCTACATATATTCTTGTTTATTGCGCCCTTTCTTTCGAGCGGCGGTATCACTAAAGGCTAGGGGCAAAGGGGGAGGGGAGGACTTGGGGTTCAGCTTTCAGGCAGGTAATGGTATTGAGACGGGAAACAAGGAACATGTGTTAGGATTCTTGGGAGATGGTCTCCCCATGATTTCATTGCCCCGTTGCAGCACATGTTATATGGTCTCTTGGGATGGTTTTTCTAGGCCTCATAACCCCAAAAGAGTGCCTGGCTTTTCGGCTGTAAGGACACTTCTAAAGAGTGTGCTTTTGATATTCTGGTAAGCGCCTCCCCAACTGTGCACATCTATGCACCGTACATGGCAAATCCTTCATCCTGCAAAGCATCATATCACTAACCGAAGCTTTGAGATGGTGTGAGTATATTCATTTTGGGGTGAATACTCTTCCGTGCTTCTCCCACCTGAGGACTGTGGGTCTGTTGTTCTTCTTTCGCATGTCCCTTCAAAGAGACAGAAGGCACACTCACTCTATCTCTCTGCAAGCATCTATGCTTTGACACTTTTATATTGCAGTTTTCCTTCCAAATCCCGTGCCCCCTTCACCACATATACAGGCCAATCATTTCTTAATACTCATTCACTCTGTCATTCCAGTCCTCTACTCTATAGGCTGACGAAAAAACAACAAGAACAAGAAGTTGTTCAGCAAACAGATTTAAAGTCTCTCTGTGGATTTATCTTCATGCTGCTGCCCTCTAGTAATGCTACATGGCAACTGCAGCATAATAATAGGGTTGAGAAAGGGGCTGTCCTATGCAAATAATGTTCTCCCATGATTACTTTGCCGAGCTTCCTCTATGATGGTGTGATACGACCTTCAACATATGGTCTTCAGCAGATTTTTAAAGTTGCCAAACTGTCTTAGGCTAAGGATTTTTCCCTACGAATGCCTACAGATAAGGACCCCACCCTCATTTAGCAGGGTCCAGAATTACCTGCAGTAATCCTCTATACAGAACCTGGGCGTTCGTGGGCGTTCATGGGCTCATGGTAAAAGCTGCAAACTAAGAATGGGATGTTTAAATTCCCACTCCCAAAGGCCTGGCCTGGCTGCAAAGCAAAGCAAAGCAAAGCACAAGGCCTTATTTCTGTTCCCCAATTTGAGGAAAAAACGAATACATTGATCAATGAATACAAGGCTTTGCTCCTATTTTACCTACTTGAGCAAAAGGAGGGGGAGATAAGGTGGGGGGCAAGATTTCTAAATTTGGGCTTATAATGCAAAAAATAAAATACTTACATTATTCCTGTAATTTTGAAGTCAAAATAATCTTTCTAAATGAAAAAAATAAAATGTTGTATTTTTTTCCACCTAAAAGTACTTTAAAGGCGTTGGCTGGATTCGAACCCCTACACAGGGCTAGCCTGCTGCACCAAAGGCACTTGATCTTGCCACTGAGCTATAGCTCCTTGATGGGTTTTGACTGTGCCACAGACCCTATCACCAACATAAAGGTTGTGATGTCATTCCTTATGGCTTCCACTGTAAAGGACACTTCATATCCATGATATAGGGAAGATTTGACATGCTAGAGATATGGAAGCCCGTGTGGTCCAGTGGGTAAGTTCCTGACTTCCACCCAGACAACCAGGGTTCGAATCCTGGGCTCGGCACCAGTTGACTGATGGCGGCAAAGCAGAGGTAAGTCGGAGATGGCTGCTAAATTGGTAAGTAATATGTATGTGTGTATAGAGCATAGCTGGACTTGTGAATGGTGGATTGTAAAGTGGCTGTAAGTGTGTATGTGCGTACATGCAGAGAGAGCAAGGATAGGTGCAGGCTGTGTCAAAGGGTGGGAATAGAGGGAGCACATGAGGTGGGGGCGGAGCAAGAAGGGCAGGCTAAGAGAGGTGCAGAAAGAGGGGGAGTAGGCGGAGCCTAGGAGGAGAGGAGGGGGGTTGATGGGACTTAGAGGAGAATGGGGGGGAGGAGCAAGAAGGGAAGGCTGAGAGAGAGGGATAGCAGAGGGGGCTGGTAGGACCTAGAGGAGAAAGGGGGACGTAGATGGAGCAGGGGGAGAGAGCAAGAGTAGGTGGTATCGTAGTGGCAGTGATGCAGGAGAAGAAGAGGTCGAGGAGGAGTCTAGGCAGGTGAGCAAGAGGTGGTACAGGAGAGGAAGCATAGGGCTGCAAAGCCCATGCTGGCAGAGTGCTCCCCCTCCCAGCACACAAACAGGGTGATTACAAAGGAGGGGGTTTTGGTGATGGAACCATCATTTTTATGCTCCCCTCCAATCTCCAGGTTGCAGGTAGTGGGAAGGGAGGGGGGGGGTCAAATTTGGGGGTGCAGTGTCAAAAGGGGTGTTGGGGTGCATTATTACAGGGGTGGTAGGAGACGCAGAATGATGCAGCTTGTGTTTTTCGGGAGTGCTACATATATTCTTGTTTATTGCGCCCTTTCTTTCGAGCGGCGGTATCACTAAAGGCTAGGGGCAAAGGGGGAGGGGAGGACTTGGGGTTCAGCTTTCAGGCAGGTAATGGTATTGAGACGGGAAACAAGGAACATGTGTTAGGATTCTTGGGAGATGGTCTTCCCATGATTTCATTGCCCCGTTGCAGCACATGTCATATGGTCTCTTGGGATGGTTTTTCTAGGCCTCATAACCCCAAAAGAGTGCCTGGCTTTTCGGCTGTAAGGACACTTCTAAAGAGTGTGCTTTTGATATTCTGGTAAGCGCCTCCCCAACTGTGCACATCTATGCACCGTACATGGCAAATCCTTCATCCTGCAAAGCATCATATCACTAACCGAAGCTTTGAGATGGTGTGAGTATATTCATTTTGGGGTGAATACTCTTCCGTGCTTCTCCCACCTGAGGACTGTGGGTCTGTTGTTCTTCTTTCGCATGTCCCTTCAAAGAGACAGAAGGCACACTCACTCTATCTCTCTGCAAGCATCTATGCTTTGACACTTTTATATTGCAGTTTTCCTTCCAAATCCCGTGCCCCCTTCACCACATATACAGGCCAATCATTTCTTAATACTCATTCACTCTGTCATTCCAGTCCTCTACTCTATAGGCTGACGAAAAAACAACAAGAACAAGAAGTTGTTCAGCAAACAGATTTAAAGTCTCTCTGTGGATTTATCTTCATGCTGCTGCCCTCTAGTAATGCTACATGGCAACTGCAGCATAATAATAGGGTTGAGAAAGGGGCTGTCCTATGCAAATAATGTTCTCCAATGATTACTTTGCCGAGCTTCCTCTATGATGGTGTGATACGACCTTCAACATATGGTCTTCAGCAGATTTTTAAAGTTGCCAAACTGTCTTAGGCTAAGGATTTTTCCCTATGAATGCCTACAGATAAGGACCCACCCTCATTTAGCAGGGTCCAGAATTACCTGCAGTAATCCTCTATACAGAACCTGGGTGTTTGTGGGCGTTCATGGGCTCATGGTAAAAGCTGCAGACTAAGAATGGGATGTTTAAATTCCCAGTCCCAAAGGCCTGGCCTGGCTGCAAAGCAAAGCAAAGCAAAGCACAAGGCCTTATTTCTGTTCCCCAATTTGAGGAAAAAACGAATACATTGATCAATGAATACAAGGCTTTGCTCCTATTTTACCTACTTGAGCAAAAGGAGGGGGAGATAAGGTGGGGGGCAAGATTTCTAAATTTGGGCTTATAATGCAAAAAATAAAATACTTACATTATTCCTGTAATTTTGAAGTCAAAATAATCTTTCTAAATGAAAAAAATAAAATGTTGTATTTTTTTCCACCTAAAAGTACTTTAAAGGCGTTGGCTGGATTCGAACCCCTACACAGGGCTAGCCTGCTGCACCAAAGGCACTTGATCTTGCCACTGAGCTATAGCTCCTTGATGGGTTTTGACTGTGCCACAGACCCTATCACCAACATAAAGGTTGTGATGTCATTCCTTATGGCTTCCACTGTAAAGGACACTTCATATCCATGATATAGGGAAGATTTGACATGCTAGAGATATGGAAGCCCGTGTGGTCCAGTGGGTAAGTTCCTGACTTCCACCCAGACAACCAGGGTTCGAATCCTGGGCTCGGCACCAGTTGACTGATGGCGGCAAAGCAGAGGTAAGTCGGAGATGGCTGCTAAATTGGTAAGTAATATGTATGTGTGTATAGAGCATAGCTGGACTTGTGAATGGTGGATTGTAAAGTGGCTGTAAGTGTGTATGTGCGTACATGCAGAGAGAGCAAGGATAGGTGCAGGCTGTGTCAAAGGGTGGGAATAGAGGGAGCACATGAGGTGGGGGCGGAGCAAGAAGGGCAGGCTAAGAGAGGTGCAGAAAGAGGGGGAGTAGGCGGAGCCTAGGAGGAGAGGAGGGGGGTTGATGGGACTTAGAGGAGAATGGGGGGGAGGAGCAAGAAGGGAAGGCTGAGAGAGAGGGATAGCAGAGGTGGCTGGTAGGACCTAGAGGAGAAAGGGGGACGTAGATGGAGCAGGGGGAGAGAGCAAGAGTAGGTGGTATCGTAGTGGCAGTGATGCAGGAGAAGAAGAGGTCGAGGAGGAGTCTAGGCAGGTGCGCAAGAGGTGGTACAGGAGAGGAAGCATAGGGCTGCAAAGCCCATGCTGGCAGAGTGCTCCCCCTCCCAGCACACAAACAGGGTGATTACAAAGGAGGGGGTTTTGGTGATGGAACCATCATTTTTATGCTCCCCTCCAATCTCCAGGTTGCAGGTAGTGGGAAGGGAGGGGGGGGGTCAAATTTGGGGGTGCAGTGTCAAAAGGGGTGTTGGGGTGCATTATTACAGGGGTGGTAGGAGACGCAGAATGATGCAGCTTGTGTTTTTCGGGAGTGCTACATATATTCTTGTTTATTGCGCCCTTTCTTTCGAGCGGCGGTATCACTAAAGGCTAGGGGCAAAGGGGGAGGGGAGGACTTGGGGTTCAGCTTTCAGGCAGGTAATGGTATTGAGACGGGAAACAAGGAACATGTGTTAGGATTCTTGGGAGATGGTCTCCCCATGATTTCATTGCCCCGTTGCAGCACATGTTATATGGTCTCTTGGGATGGTTTTTCTAGGCCTCATAACCCCAAAAGAGTGCCTGGCTTTTCGGCTGTAAGGACACTTCTAAAGAGTGTGCTTTTGATATTCTGGTAAGCGCCTCCCCAACTGTGCACATCTATGCACCGTACATGGCAAATCCTTCATCCTGCAAAGCATCATATCACTAACCGAAGCTTTGAGATGGTGTGAGTATATTCATTTTGGGGTGAATACTCTTCCGTGCTTCTCCCACCTGAGGACTGTGGGTCTGTTGTTCTTCTTTCGCATGTCCCTTCAAAGAGACAGAAGGCACACTCACTCTATCTCTCTGCAAGCATCTATGCTTTGACACTTTTATATTGCAGTTTTCCTTCCAAATCCCGTGCCCCCTTCACCACATATACAGGCCAATCATTTCTTAATACTCATTCACTCTGTCATTCCAGTCCTCTACTCTATAGGCTGACGAAAAAACAACAAGAACAAGAAGTTGTTCAGCAAACAGATTTAAAGTCTCTCTGTGGATTTATCTTCATGCTGCTGCCCTCTAGTAATGCTACATGGCAACTGCAGCATAATAATAGGGTTGAGAAAGGGGCTGTCCTATGCAAATAATGTTCTCCCATGATTACTTTGCCGAGCTTCCTCTATGATGGTGTGATACGACCTTCAACATATGGTCTTCAGCAGATTTTTAAAGTTGCCAAACTGTCTTAGGCTAAGGATTTTTCCCTACGAATGCCTACAGATAAGGACCCCACCCTCATTTAGCAGGGTCCAGAATTAGCTGCAGTAATCCTCTATACAGAACCTGGGCGTTCGTGGGCGTTCATGGGCTCATGGTAAAAGCTGCAAACTAAGAATGGGATGTTTAAATTCCCACTCCCAAAGGCCTGGCCTGGCTGCAAAGCAAAGCAAAGCAAAGCACAAGGCCTTATTTCTGTTCCCCAATTTGAGGAAAAAACGAATACATTGATCAATGAATACAAGGCTTTGCTCCTATTTTACCTACTTGAGCAAAAGGAGGGGGAGATAAGGTGGGGGGCAAGATTTCTAAATTTGGGCTTATAATGCAAAAAATAAAATACTTACATTATTCCTGTAATTTTGAAGTCAAAATAATCTTTCTAAATGAAAAAAATAAAATGTTGTATTTTTTTCCACCTAAAAGTACTTTAAAGGCGTTGGCTGGATTCGAACCCCTACACAGGGCTAGCCTGCTGCACCAAAGGCACTTGATCTTGCCACTGAGCTATAGCTCCTTGATGGGTTTTGACTGTGCCACAGACCCTATCACCAACATAAAGGTTGTGATGTCATTCCTTATGGCTTCCACTGTAAAGGACACTTCATATCCATGATATAGGGAAGATTTGACATGCTAGAGATATGGAAGCCCGTGTGGTCCAGTGGGTAAGTTCCTGACTTCCACCCAGACAACCAGGGTTCGAATCCTGGGCTCGGCACCAGTTGACTGATGGCGGCAAAGCAGAGGTAAGTCGGAGATGGCTGCTAAATTGGTAAGTAATATGTATGTGTGTATAGAGCATAGCTGGACTTGTGAATGGTGGATTGTAAAGTGGCTGTAAGTGTGTATGTGCGTACATGCAGAGAGAGCAAGGATAGGTGCAGGCTGTGTCAAAGGGTGGGAATAGAGGGAGCACATGAGGTGGGGGCGGAGCAAGAAGGGCAGGCTAAGAGAGGTGCAGAAAGAGGGGGAGTAGGCGGAGCCTAGGAGGAGAGGAGGGGGGTTGATGGGACTTAGAGGAGAATGGGGGGGAGGAGCAAGAAGGGAAGGCTGAGAGAGAGGGATAGCAGAGGGGGCTGGTAGGACCTAGAGGAGAAAGGGGGACGTAGATGGAGCAGGGGGAGAGAGCAAGAGTAGGTGGTATCGTAGTGGCAGTGATGCAGGAGAAGAAGAGGTCGAGGAGGAGTCTAGGCAGGTGAGCAAGAGGTGGTACAGGAGAGGAAGCATAGGGCTGCAAAGCCCATGCTGGCAGAGTGCTCCCCCTCCCAGCACACAAACAGGGTGATTACAAAGGAGGGGGTTTTGGTGATGGAACCATCATTTTTATGCTCCCCTCCAATCTCCAGGTTGCAGGTAGTGGGAAGGGAGGGGGGGGGTCAAATTTGGGGGTGCAGTGTCAAAAGGGGTGTTGGGGTGCATTATTACAGGGGTGGTAGGAGACGCAGAATGATGCAGCTTGTGTTTTTCGGGAGTGCTACATATATTCTTGTTTATTGCGCCCTTTCTTTCGAGCGGCGGTATCACTAAAGGCTAGGGGCAAAGGGGGAGGGGAGGACTTGGGGTTCAGCTTTCAGGCAGGTAATGGTATTGAGACGGGAAACAAGGAACATGTGTTAGGATTCTTGGGAGATGGTCTTCCCATGATTTCATTGCCCCGTTGCAGCACATGTCATATGGTCTCTTGGGATGGTTTTTCTAGGCCTCATAACCCCAAAAGAGTGCCTGGCTTTTCGGCTGTAAGGACACTTCTAAAGAGTGTGCTTTTGATATTCTGGTAAGCGCCTCCCCAACTGTGCACATCTATGCACCGTACATGGCAAATCCTTCATCCTGCAAAGCATCATATCACTAACCGAAGCTTTGAGATGGTGTGAGTATATTCATTTTGGGGTGAATACTCTTCCGTGCTTCTCCCACCTGAGGACTGTGGGTCTGTTGTTCTTCTTTCGCATGTCCCTTCAAAGAGACAGAAGGCACACTCACTCTATCTCTCTGCAAGCATCTATGCTTTGACACTTTTATATTGCAGTTTTCCTTCCAAATCCCGTGCCCCCTTCACCACATATACAGGCCAATCATTTCTTAATACTCATTCACTCTGTCATTCCAGTCCTCTACTCTATAGGCTGACGAAAAAACAACAAGAACAAGAAGTTGTTCAGCAAACAGATTTAAAGTCTCTCTGTGGATTTATCTTCATGCTGCTGCCCTCTAGTAATGCTACATGGCAACTGCAGCATAATAATAGGGTTGAGAAAGGGGCTGTCCTATGCAAATAATGTTCTCCAATGATTACTTTGCCGAGCTTCCTCTATGATGGTGTGATACGACCTTCAACATATGGTCTTCAGCAGATTTTTAAAGTTGCCAAACTGTCTTAGGCTAAGGATTTTTCCCTATGAATGCCTACAGATAAGGACCCACCCTCATTTAGCAGGGTCCAGAATTACCTGCAGTAATCCTCTATACAGAACCTGGGTGTTTGTGGGCGTTCATGGGCTCATGGTAAAAGCTGCAGACTAAGAATGGGATGTTTAAATTCCCAGTCCCAAAGGCCTGGCCTGGCTGCAAAGCAAAGCAAAGCAAAGCACAAGGCCTTATTTCTGTTCCCCAATTTGAGGAAAAAACGAATACATTGATCAATGAATACAAGGCTTTGCTCCTATTTTACCTACTTGAGCAAAAGGAGGGGGAGATAAGGTGGGGGGCAAGATTTCTAAATTTGGGCTTATAATGCAAAAAATAAAATACTTACATTATTCCTGTAATTTTGAAGTCAAAATAATCTTTCTAAATGAAAAAAATAAAATGTTGTATTTTTTTCCACCTAAAAGTACTTTAAAGGCGTTGGCTGGATTCGAACCCCTACACAGGGCTAGCCTGCTGCACCAAAGGCACTTGATCTTGCCACTGAGCTATAGCTCCTTGATGGGTTTTGACTGTGCCACAGACCCTATCACCAACATAAAGGTTGTGATGTCATTCCTTATGGCTTCCACTGTAAAGGACACTTCATATCCATGATATAGGGAAGATTTGACATGCTAGAGATATGGAAGCCCGTGTGGTCCAGTGGGTAAGTTCCTGACTTCCACCCAGACAACCAGGGTTCGAATCCTGGGCTCGGCACCAGTTGACTGATGGCGGCAAAGCAGAGGTAAGTCGGAGATGGCTGCTAAATTGGTAAGTAATATGTATGTGTGTATAGAGCATAGCTGGACTTGTGAATGGTGGATTGTAAAGTGGCTGTAAGTGTGTATGTGCGTACATGCAGAGAGAGCAAGGATAGGTGCAGGCTGTGTCAAAGGGTGGGAATAGAGGGAGCACATGAGGTGGGGGCGGAGCAAGAAGGGCAGGCTAAGAGAGGTGCAGAAAGAGGGGGAGTAGGCGGAGCCTAGGAGGAGAGGAGGGGGGTTGATGGGACTTAGAGGAGAATGGGGGGGAGGAGCAAGAAGGGAAGGCTGAGAGAGAGGGATAGCAGAGGTGGCTGGTAGGACCTAGAGGAGAAAGGGGGACGTAGATGGAGCAGGGGGAGAGAGCAAGAGTAGGTGGTATCGTAGTGGCAGTGATGCAGGAGAAGAAGAGGTCGAGGAGGAGTCTAGGCAGGTGCGCAAGAGGTGGTACAGGAGAGGAAGCATAGGGCTGCAAAGCCCATGCTGGCAGAGTGCTCCCCCTCCCAGCACACAAACAGGGTGATTACAAAGGAGGGGGTTTTGGTGATGGAACCATCATTTTTATGCTCCCCTCCAATCTCCAGGTTGCAGGTAGTGGGAAGGGAGGGGGGGGGTCAAATTTGGGGGTGCAGTGTCAAAAGGGGTGTTGGGGTGCATTATTACAGGGGTGGTAGGAGACGCAGAATGATGCAGCTTGTGTTTTTCGGGAGTGCTACATATATTCTTGTTTATTGCGCCCTTTCTTTCGAGCGGCGGTATCACTAAAGGCTAGGGGCAAAGGGGGAGGGGAGGACTTGGGGTTCAGCTTTCAGGCAGGTAATGGTATTGAGACGGGAAACAAGGAACATGTGTTAGGATTCTTGGGAGATGGTCTCCCCATGATTTCATTGCCCCGTTGCAGCACATGTTATATGGTCTCTTGGGATGGTTTTTCTAGGCCTCATAACCCCAAAAGAGTGCCTGGCTTTTCGGCTGTAAGGACACTTCTAAAGAGTGTGCTTTTGATATTCTGGTAAGCGCCTCCCCAACTGTGCACATCTATGCACCGTACATGGCAAATCCTTCATCCTGCAAAGCATCATATCACTAACCGAAGCTTTGAGATGGTGTGAGTATATTCATTTTGGGGTGAATACTCTTCCGTGCTTCTCCCACCTGAGGACTGTGGGTCTGTTGTTCTTCTTTCGCATGTCCCTTCAAAGAGACAGAAGGCACACTCACTCTATCTCTCTGCAAGCATCTATGCTTTGACACTTTTATATTGCAGTTTTCCTTCCAAATCCCGTGCCCCCTTCACCACATATACAGGCCAATCATTTCTTAATACTCATTCACTCTGTCATTCCAGTCCTCTACTCTATAGGCTGACGAAAAAACAACAAGAACAAGAAGTTGTTCAGCAAACAGATTTAAAGTCTCTCTGTGGATTTATCTTCATGCTGCTGCCCTCTAGTAATGCTACATGGCAACTGCAGCATAATAATAGGGTTGAGAAAGGGGCTGTCCTATGCAAATAATGTTCTCCCATGATTACTTTGCCGAGCTTCCTCTATGATGGTGTGATACGACCTTCAACATATGGTCTTCAGCAGATTTTTAAAGTTGCCAAACTGTCTTAGGCTAAGGATTTTTCCCTACGAATGCCTACAGATAAGGACCCCACCCTCATTTAGCAGGGTCCAGAATTACCTGCAGTAATCCTCTATACAGAACCTGGGCGTTCGTGGGCGTTCATGGGCTCATGGTAAAAGCTGCAAACTAAGAATGGGATGTTTAAATTCCCACTCCCAAAGGCCTGGCCTGGCTGCAAAGCAAAGCAAAGCAAAGCACAAGGCCTTATTTCTGTTCCCCAATTTGAGGAAAAAACGAATACATTGATCAATGAATACAAGGCTTTGCTCCTATTTTACCTACTTGAGCAAAAGGAGGGGGAGATAAGGTGGGGGGCAAGATTTCTAAATTTGGGCTTATAATGCAAAAAATAAAATACTTACATTATTCCTGTAATTTTGAAGTCAAAATAATCTTTCTAAATGAAAAAAATAAAATGTTGTATTTTTTTCCACCTAAAAGTACTTTAAAGGCGTTGGCTGGATTCGAACCCCTACACAGGGCTAGCCTGCTGCACCAAAGGCACTTGATCTTGCCACTGAGCTATAGCTCCTTGATGGGTTTTGACTGTGCCACAGACCCTATCACCAACATAAAGGTTGTGATGTCATTCCTTATGGCTTCCACTGTAAAGGACACTTCATATCCATGATATAGGGAAGATTTGACATGCTAGAGATATGGAAGCCCGTGTGGTCCAGTGGGTAAGTTCCTGACTTCCACCCAGACAACCAGGGTTCGAATCCTGGGCTCGGCACCAGTTGACTGATGGCGGCAAAGCAGAGGTAAGTCGGAGATGGCTGCTAAATTGGTAAGTAATATGTATGTGTGTATAGAGCATAGCTGGACTTGTGAATGGTGGATTGTAAAGTGGCTGTAAGTGTGTATGTGCGTACATGCAGAGAGAGCAAGGATAGGTGCAGGCTGTGTCAAAGGGTGGGAATAGAGGGAGCACATGAGGTGGGGGCGGAGCAAGAAGGGCAGGCTAAGAGAGGTGCAGAAAGAGGGGGAGTAGGCGGAGCCTAGGAGGAGAGGAGGGGGGTTGATGGGACTTAGAGGAGAATGGGGGGGAGGAGCAAGAAGGGAAGGCTGAGAGAGAGGGATAGCAGAGGGGGCTGGTAGGACCTAGAGGAGAAAGGGGGACGTAGATGGAGCAGGGGGAGAGAGCAAGAGTAGGTGGTATCGTAGTGGCAGTGATGCAGGAGAAGAAGAGGTCGAGGAGGAGTCTAGGCAGGTGAGCAAGAGGTGGTACAGGAGAGGAAGCATAGGGCTGCAAAGCCCATGCTGGCAGAGTGCTCCCCCTCCCAGCACACAAACAGGGTGATTACAAAGGAGGGGGTTTTGGTGATGGAACCATCATTTTTATGCTCCCCTCCAATCTCCAGGTTGCAGGTAGTGGGGAGGGGGGGGGTCAAATTTGGGGGTGCAGTGTCAAAAGGGGTGTTGGGGTGCATTATTACAGGGGTGGTAGGAGACGCAGAATGATGCAGCTTGTGTTTTTCGGGAGTGCTACATATATTCTTGTTTATTGCGCCCTTTCTTTCGAGCGGCGGTATCACTAAAGGCTAGGGGCAAAGGGGGAGGGGAGGACTTGGGGTTCAGCTTTCAGGCAGGTAATGGTATTGAGACGGGAAACAAGGAACATGTGTTAGGATTCTTGGGAGATGGTCTTCCCATGATTTCATTGCCCCGTTGCAGCACATGTCATATGGTCTCTTGGGATGGTTTTTCTAGGCCTCATAACCCCAAAAGAGTGCCTGGCTTTTCGGCTGTAAGGACACTTCTAAAGAGTGTGCTTTTGATATTCTGGTAAGCGCCTCCCCAACTGTGCACATCTATGCACCGTACATGGCAAATCCTTCATCCTGCAAAGCATCATATCACTAACCGAAGCTTTGAGATGGTGTGAGTATATTCATTTTGGGGTGAATACTCTTCCGTGCTTCTCCCACCTGAGGACTGTGGGTCTGTTGTTCTTCTTTCGCATGTCCCTTCAAAGAGACAGAAGGCACACTCACTCTATCTCTCTGCAAGCATCTATGCTTTGACACTTTTATATTGCAGTTTTCCTTCCAAATCCCGTGCCCCCTTCACCACATATACAGGCCAATCATTTCTTAATACTCATTCACTCTGTCATTCCAGTCCTCTACTCTATAGGCTGACGAAAAAACAACAAGAACAAGAAGTTGTTCAGCAAACAGATTTAAAGTCTCTCTGTGGATTTATCTTCATGCTGCTGCCCTCTAGTAATGCTACATGGCAACTGCAGCATAATAATAGGGTTGAGAAAGGGGCTGTCCTATGCAAATAATGTTCTCCAATGATTACTTTGCCGAGCTTCCTCTATGATGGTGTGATACGACCTTCAACATATGGTCTTCAGCAGATTTTTAAAGTTGCCAAACTGTCTTAGGCTAAGGATTTTTCCCTATGAATGCCTACAGATAAGGACCCACCCTCATTTAGCAGGGTCCAGAATTACCTGCAGTAATCCTCTATACAGAACCTGGGTGTTTGTGGGCGTTCATGGGCTCATGGTAAAAGCTGCAGACTAAGAATGGGATGTTTAAATTCCCAGTCCCAAAGGCCTGGCCTGGCTGCAAAGCAAAGCAAAGCAAAGCACAAGGCCTTATTTCTGTTCCCCAATTTGAGGAAAAAACGAATACATTGATCAATGAATACAAGGCTTTGCTCCTATTTTACCTACTTGAGCAAAAGGAGGGGGAGATAAGGTGGGGGGCAAGATTTCTAAATTTGGGCTTATAATGCAAAAAATAAAATACTTACATTATTCCTGTAATTTTGAAGTCAAAATAATCTTTCTAAATGAAAAAAATAAAATGTTGTATTTTTTTCCACCTAAAAGTACTTTAAAGGCGTTGGCTGGATTCGAACCCCTACACAGGGCTAGCCTGCTGCACCAAAGGCACTTGATCTTGCCACTGAGCTATAGCTCCTTGATGGGTTTTGACTGTGCCACAGACCCTATCACCAACATAAAGGTTGTGATGTCATTCCTTATGGCTTCCACTGTAAAGGACACTTCATATCCATGATATAGGGAAGATTTGACATGCTAGAGATATGGAAGCCCGTGTGGTCCAGTGGGTAAGTTCCTGACTTCCACCCAGACAACCAGGGTTCGAATCCTGGGCTCGGCACCAGTTGACTGATGGCGGCAAAGCAGAGGTAAGTCGGAGATGGCTGCTAAATTGGTAAGTAATATGTATGTGTGTATAGAGCATAGCTGGACTTGTGAATGGTGGATTGTAAAGTGGCTGTAAGTGTGTATGTGCGTACATGCAGAGAGAGCAAGGATAGGTGCAGGCTGTGTCAAAGGGTGGGAATAGAGGGAGCACATGAGGTGGGGGCGGAGCAAGAAGGGCAGGCTAAGAGAGGTGCAGAAAGAGGGGGAGTAGGCGGAGCCTAGGAGGAGAGGAGGGGGGTTGATGGGACTTAGAGGAGAATGGGGGGGAGGAGCAAGAAGGGAAGGCTGAGAGAGAGGGATAGCAGAGGTGGCTGGTAGGACCTAGAGGAGAAAGGGGGACGTAGATGGAGCAGGGGGAGAGAGCAAGAGTAGGTGGTATCGTAGTGGCAGTGATGCAGGAGAAGAAGAGGTCGAGGAGGAGTCTAGGCAGGTGCGCAAGAGGTGGTACAGGAGAGGAAGCATAGGGCTGCAAAGCCCATGCTGGCAGAGTGCTCCCCCTCCCAGCACACAAACAGGGTGATTACAAAGGAGGGGGTTTTGGTGATGGAACCATCATTTTTATGCTCCCCTCCAATCTCCAGGTTGCAGGTAGTGGGAAGGGAGGGGGGGGGTCAAATTTGGGGGTGCAGTGTCAAAAGGGGTGTTGGGGTGCATTATTACAGGGGTGGTAGGAGACGCAGAATGATGCAGCTTGTGTTTTTCGGGAGTGCTACATATATTCTTGTTTATTGCGCCCTTTCTTTCGAGCGGCGGTATCACTAAAGGCTAGGGGCAAAGGGGGAGGGGAGGACTTGGGGTTCAGCTTTCAGGCAGGTAATGGTATTGAGACGGGAAACAAGGAACATGTGTTAGGATTCTTGGGAGATGGTCTCCCCATGATTTCATTGCCCCGTTGCAGCACATGTTATATGGTCTCTTGGGATGGTTTTTCTAGGCCTCATAACCCCAAAAGAGTGCCTGGCTTTTCGGCTGTAAGGACACTTCTAAAGAGTGTGCTTTTGATATTCTGGTAAGCGCCTCCCCAACTGTGCACATCTATGCACCGTACATGGCAAATCCTTCATCCTGCAAAGCATCATATCACTAACCGAAGCTTTGAGATGGTGTGAGTATATTCATTTTGGGGTGAATACTCTTCCGTGCTTCTCCCACCTGAGGACTGTGGGTCTGTTGTTCTTCTTTCGCATGTCCCTTCAAAGAGACAGAAGGCACACTCACTCTATCTCTCTGCAAGCATCTATGCTTTGACACTTTTATATTGCAGTTTTCCTTCCAAATCCCGTGCCCCCTTCACCACATATACAGGCCAATCATTTCTTAATACTCATTCACTCTGTCATTCCAGTCCTCTACTCTATAGGCTGACGAAAAAACAACAAGAACAAGAAGTTGTTCAGCAAACAGATTTAAAGTCTCTCTGTGGATTTATCTTCATGCTGCTGCCCTCTAGTAATGCTACATGGCAACTGCAGCATAATAATAGGGTTGAGAAAGGGGCTGTCCTATGCAAATAATGTTCTCCCATGATTACTTTGCCGAGCTTCCTCTATGATGGTGTGATACGACCTTCAACATATGGTCTTCAGCAGATTTTTAAAGTTGCCAAACTGTCTTAGGCTAAGGATTTTTCCCTATGAATGCCTACAGATAAGGACCCACCCTCATTTAGCAGGGTCCAGAATTACCTGCAGTAATCCTCTATACAGAACCTGGGTGTTTGTGGGCGTTCATGGGCTCATGGTAAAAGCTGCAGACTAAGAATGGGATGTTTAAATTCCCAGTCCCAAAGGCCTGGCCTGGCTGCAAAGCAAAGCAAAGCAAAGCACAAGGCCTTATTTCTGTTCCCCAATTTGAGGAAAAAACGAATACATTGATCAATGAATACAAGGCTTTGCTCCTATTTTACCTACTTGAGCAAAAGGAGGGGGAGATAAGGTGGGGGGCAAGATTTCTAAATTTGGGCTTATAATGCAAAAAATAAAATACTTACATTATTCCTGTAATTTTGAAGTCAAAATAATCTTTCTAAATGAAAAAAATAAAATGTTGTATTTTTTTCCACCTAAAAGTACTTTAAAGGCGTTGGCTGGATTCGAACCCCTACACAGGGCTAGCCTGCTGCACCAAAGGCACTTGATCTTGCCACTGAGCTATAGCTCCTTGATGGGTTTTGACTGTGCCACAGACCCTATCACCAACATAAAGGTTGTGATGTCATTCCTTATGGCTTCCACTGTAAAGGACACTTCATATCCATGATATAGGGAAGATTTGACATGCTAGAGATATGGAAGCCCGTGTGGTCCAGTGGGTAAGTTCCTGACTTCCACCCAGACAACCAGGGTTCGAATCCTGGGCTCGGCACCAGTTGACTGATGGCGGCAAAGCAGAGGTAAGTCGGAGATGGCTGCTAAATTGGTAAGTAATATGTATGTGTGTATAGAGCATAGCTGGACTTGTGAATGGTGGATTGTAAAGTGGCTGTAAGTGTGTATGTGCGTACATGCAGAGAGAGCAAGGATAGGTGCAGGCTGTGTCAAAGGGTGGGAATAGAGGGAGCACATGAGGTGGGGGCGGAGCAAGAAGGGCAGGCTAAGAGAGGTGCAGAAAGAGGGGGAGTAGGCGGAGCCTAGGAGGAGAGGAGGGGGGTTGATGGGACTTAGAGGAGAATGGGGGGGAGGAGCAAGAAGGGAAGGCTGAGAGAGAGGGATAGCAGAGGTGGCTGGTAGGACCTAGAGGAGAAAGGGGGACGTAGATGGAGCAGGGGGAGAGAGCAAGAGTAGGTGGTATCGTAGTGGCAGTGATGCAGGAGAAGAAGAGGTCGAGGAGGAGTCTAGGCAGGTGCGCAAGAGGTGGTACAGGAGAGGAAGCATAGGGCTGCAAAGCCCATGCTGGCAGAGTGCTCCCCCTCCCAGCACACAAACAGGGTGATTACAAAGGAGGGGGTTTTGGTGATGGAACCATCATTTTTATGCTCCCCTCCAATCTCCAGGTTGCAGGTAGTGGGAAGGGAGGGGGGGGGTCAAATTTGGGGGTGCAGTGTCCAAAAGGGGTGTTGGGGTGCATTATTACAGGGTGGTAGGAGACGCAGAATGATGCAGCTTGTGTTTTTCGGGGAGTGCTACATATATTCTTGTTTATTGCGCCCTTTCTTTCGAGCGGCGGTATCACTAAAGGCTAGGGGCAAAGGGGGAGGGGAGGACTTGGGGTTCAGCTTTCAGGCAGGTAATGGTATTGAGACGGGAAACAAGGAAACATGTGTTAGGATTCTTGGGAGATGGTCTCCCCATGATTTCATTGCCCCGTTGCAGCACATGTTATATGGTCTCTTGGGATGGTTTTTCTAGGCCTCATAACCCCAAAAGAGTGCCTGGCTTTTCGGCTGTAAGGACACTTCTAAAGAGTGTGCTTTTGATATTCTGGTAAGCGCCTCCCCAACTGTTGCACATCTATGCACCGTACATGGCAAAATCCTTCATCCTGCAAAGCATCATATCACTAACCGAAGCTTTGAGATGGTGTGAGTATATTCATTTTGGGGTGAATACTCTTCCGTGCTTCTCCCACCTGAGGACTGTGGGTCTGTTGTTCTTCTTTCGCATGTCCCTTCAAAGAGACAGAAGGCACACTCACTCTATCTCTCTGCAAGCATCTATGCTTTGACACTTTTATATTGCAGTTTTCCTTCCAAATCCCGTGCCCCCCTTCACCACATATACAGGCCAATCATTTCTTAATACTCATTCACTCTGTCCATTCCAGTCCTCTACTCTATAGGCTGACGAAAAAACAACAAGAACAAGAAGTTGTTCAGCAAACAGATTTAAAGTCCTCTCTGTGGATTTATCTTCATGCTGCTGCCCTCTAGTAATGCTACATGGCAACTGCAGCATAATAATAGGGTTGAGAAAGGGGCTGTCCTATGCAAATAATGTTCTCCCATGATTACTTTGCCGAGCTTCCTCTATGATGGTGTGATACGACCTTCAACATATGGTCTTCAGCAGATTTTTAAAGTTGCCAAACTGTCCTTAGGCTAAGGATTTTTTCCCTACGAATTGCCTACAGATAAGGACCCCACCCTCATTTAGCAGGGTCCAGAATTACCTGCAGAATCCTCTATACAGAACCTGGGCGTTCGTGGGCGTTCATGGGCTCATGGTAAAAGCTGCAAACTAAGAATGGGATGTTTAAATTCCCACTCCCAAAGGCCTGGCCTGGCTGCAAAGCAAAAGCAAAGCAAAGCACAAGGCCTTATTTCTGTTCCCCAATTTGAGGAAAAAACGAATACATTGATCAATGAATAACAAGGCTTTTGCTCCTATTTTACCTACTTGAGCAAAAGGAGGGGGAGATAAGGTGGGGGGCAAGATTTCTAAATTTGGGCTTATAATGCAAAAAATAAAATACTTACATTATTCCTGTAATTTTTGAAGTCAAAATAATCTTTCTAAATGAAAAAAATAAAAATGTTGTATTTTTTTTCCACCTAAAAAGTACTTTAAAGGCGTTGGCTGGATTCGAACCCCTACACAGGGCTAGCCTGCTGCACCAAAGGCACTTGATCTTGCCACTGAGCTATAGCTCCATGATGGGTTTTGACTGTGCCACAGACCCTATCACCAACATAAAGGTTGTGATGTCATTCCTTATGGCTTCCACTGTAAAGGACACTTCATATCCATGATATAGGGAAGATTTGACATGCTAGAGATATGGAAGCCCGTGTGGTTCCAGTGGGTAAGTTCCTGACTTCCACCCAGACAACCAGGGTTCGAATCCTGGGCTCGGCACCAGTTGACTGATGGCGGCAAAGCAGAGGTAAGTCGGAGATGGCTGCTAAATTGGTAAGTAATATGTATGTGTGTATAGAGCATAGCTGGACTTGTGAATGGTGGATTGTAAAGTGGGCTGTAAGTGTGTATGTGCGTACATGCAGAGAGAGCAAGGATAGGTTGCAGGCTGTGTCAAAGGGTGGAATAGAGGGAGCACATGAGGTGGGGGCGGAGCAAGAAGGGCAGGCTAAGAGAGGTGCAGAAAGAGGGGGAGTAGGCGGAGCCTAGGAGGAGAGGAGGGGGGTTGATGGGACTTAGAGGAGAATGGGGGGGAGGAGCAAGAAGGGAAGGCTGAGAGAGAGGGATAGCAGAGGGGGCTGGTAGGACCCTAGAGGAGAAAGGGGGACGTAGATGGAAGCAGGGGGAGAGAGCAAGAGTAGGTGGTATCGTAGTGGCAGTGATGCAGGAGAAGAAGAGGTCGAGGAGGAGTCTAGGCAGGTGCGCAAGAGGTGGTACAGGAGAGGAAGCATAGGGCTGCAAAGCCCATGCTGGCAGAGTGCTCCCCCTCCCAGCACACAAACAGGGTGATTACAAAGGAGGGGGTTTTGGTGATGGAACCATCATTTTTATGCTCCCCTCCAATCTCCAGGTTGCAGGTAGTGGGAAGGGAGGGGGGGGGTCAAATTTGGGGGTGCAGTGTCAAAAGGGGTGTTGGGGGTGCATTATTACAGGGGTGGTAGGAGACGCAGAATGATGCAGCTTGTGTTTTTCGGGAGTGCTACATATATTCTTGTTTATTGCGCCCTTTCTTTCGAGCGGCGGTATCACTAAAGGCTAGGGGCAAAGGGGGAGGGGAGGACTTGGGGTTCAGCTTTCAGGCAGGTAATGGTATTGAGACGGGAAACAAGGAACATGTGTTAGGATTCTTGGGAGATGGTCTCCCCATGATTTCATTGCCCCGTTGCAGCACATGTTATATGGTCTCTTGGGATGGTTTTTCTAGGCCTCATAACCCCAAAAGAGTGCCTGGCTTTTCGGCTGTAAGGACACTTCTAAAGAGTGTGCTTTTGATATTCTGGTAAGCGCCTCCCAAACTGTGCACATCTATGCACCGTACATGGCAAATCCTTCATCCTGCAAAGCATCATATCACTAACCGAAGCTTTGAGATGGTGTGAGTATATTCATTTTTGGGGTGAATACTCTTCCGTGCTTCTCCACCTGAGGGACTGTGGGGTCTGTTGTTCTTCTTTCGCATGTCCCTTCAAAGAGACAGAAGGCACACTCACTCTATCTCTCTGCAAGCATCTATGCTTTGACACTTTTATATTGCAGTTTTCCTTCCAAATCCCGTGCCCCCTTCACCACATATACAGGCCAATCATTTCTTAATACTCATTCACTCTGTCATTCCAGTCCTCTACTCTATAGGCTGACGAAAAAACAACAAGAAACAAGAAGTTGTTCAGCAAACAGATTTAAAGTCTCTCTGTGGATTTATCTTCATGCTGCTGCCCTCTAGTAATGCTACATGGCAACTGCAGCATAATAATAGGGTTGAGAAAGGGGCTGTCCTATGCAAATAATGTTCTCCCATGATTACTTTGCCGAGCTTCCTCTATGATGGTGTGATACGACCTTCAACATATGGTCTTCAGCAGATTTTTAAAGTTGCCAAACTGTCTTAGGCTAAGGATTTTTTCCCTATGAATGCCTACAGATAAGGACCCACCCTCATTTAGCAGGGTCCAGAATTACCTGCAGTAATCCTCTATACAGAACCTGGGTGTTTGTGGGCGTTCATGGGCTCATGGTAAAAGCTGCAGACTAAGAATGGGATGTTTAAATTCCCAGTCCCAAAGGCCTGGCCTGGCTGCAAAGCAAAGCAAAGCAAAGCACAAGGCCTTATTTCTGTTCCCCAATTTGAGGAAAAAACGAATACATTGATCAATGAATACAAGGCTTTGCTCCTATTTTACCTACTTGAGCAAAAGGAGGGGGAGATAAGGTGGGGGGCAAGATTTCTAAATTTGGGCTTATAATGCCAAAAATAAAATACTTACATTATTCCTGTAATTTTGAAGTCAAAATAATCTTTCTAAATGAAAAAAATAAAATGTTGTATTTTTTTCCACCTAAAAGTACTTTAAAGGCGTTGGCTGGATTCGAACCCCTACACAGGGCTAGCCTGCTGCACCAAAGGCACTTGATCTTGCCACTGAGCTATAGCTCCTTGATGGGTTTTGACTGTGCCACAGACCCTATCACCAACATAAAGGTTGTGATGTCATTCCTTATGGCTTCCACTGTAAAGGACACTTCATATCCATGATATAGGGAAGATTTGACATGCTAGAGATATGGAAGCCCGTGTGGTCCAGTGGGTAAGTTCCTGACTTCCACCCAGACAACCAGGGTTCGAATCCTGGGCTCGGCACCAGTTGACTGATGGCGGCAAAGCAGAGGTAAGTCGGAGATGGCTGCTAAATTGGTAAGTAATATGTATGTGTGTATAG